>NC_057797.1:484324204-484333798 GCF_018294505.1 Triticum aestivum
GGCGGTGATTCGGCGCCGGCGTCGAAGGGCGGCGCGGCGGCTCGGTAGCCGGAGCACGGGGAGGAGAGGTCCCGGGCGGGGCGACGTGGGAGGAGAGCAGCGGCAGGCGCGCGGGCTCGCGGGGGCCCTCCCTAGGCCTGGCAGGCCGCGGCGGTGGAGGCGGTGGCGTGGACACGTGGCGGCGCATGGGTGGCTGGAGGCGGCGTGTCCGGCGCCGGCGGACAATATCCGGCGCGCGGAGATGATTTTTAGGGTTTCGGAGGTAGGAGGAGATCCGAAAATCGGGGGGGGTGTTTAAATAGGCATAGAGGGAGCTAGGAGAGTCCAAATGAGGTGCGGTTTTCGGCCACACGATCGTGATCGAATGATCTAGATGATGGAGAAGACTTAGGTGGGTTTTGGGCCAAATTGGGGGGGTGTTGGGCTGCAACACACACAAGGCCTTTTCGGTCCCTCGGTTAACCGTTGGAGTATCAAACGAAGTCCAAATGATACGAAACTCGACAGGCGGTCTACCGGTAGTAACCCAAGGCCGCTTGGCAAGTCTCGGTCCAATCCGGAAATGTTTAATCCCCACACACGAAAGAAAGCTAGAAATGACCACCGGAGGAGAACGAAGCGCCGGAATGCAAAACAGACAACGGGGAAAATGCTCGAATGCATTAGACGAACACGTATGCAAATGCAATGCACATGATGACATGATATGAGATGCATGACAACGACAACAACACATGGAGACAAAACCGGAACCCGAGGAAATAAATATAACTTAACACCGGAAACGGCAAGAGTTGGAGTACAAATTGGGAAAGTTACAACCGGGGTGTTACAACACTCCACCACTACGAAAGGATCTCGTCCCGAGATCTAGGATTGAAAGAACGCTGGGTACTCAAAACGGAGGTGATCCTCACGTTCACAGGTAGCTTCACGGTCGGAATGGTGTGACCACTTGACTTTGAGAAATTTGATTGACTTGTTGCGATTCTTGCGTTCAGTCTCTTCAAGAATAGCAATTGGGTGCTCACGATAGGAGAGATCTTCTTGGAGCTCAATGTCCTCGAAGTTGACGGTGCGGTCAGGAGTCTTGAAGCACTTTCGAAGCTGAGAGACATGGAACACGTCATGAACATTTGCAAAGTTTGAAGTAAGCTCGAGTTGATAGGCGAGGTCGCCTCTCTTGCTGACAATCTTGAAAGGTCCCACGTATCTGGGGGCAAGCTTCCCTTTGATACCGAAGCGACGAGTACCTTTCATAGGAGAGACACGGAGGTAAACATGATCTCCGATCTCGAAAGCCAAATCACGGTGCTTACTATCATAGTAGCTCTTCTGACGGGATTGGGCTGCTTTGAGGTTATCACGAATGACTTTGCACATTTCTTCTACCTCTGTGATTAAGTCATTGCCCAAAAGCTGACGTTCACCGGTTTTAGACCAGTTGAGAGGGGTACGACACTTCCTGCCATACAGAATTTCAAAAGGGGCCTTGCCCGAACTTGCTTGAAAACTGTTGTTGTAGGAGAATTCATCATAAGGAAGGCAATCCTCCCACTTCATGCCGAAGGAGATCACACAAGCCCTGAGCATATCTTCAAGAATCTGGTTGACACGCTCGACTTAACCGCTTGTTTGAGGATGGAAAGCTGTGCTGAAGCGGATGTTCGTGCCCATGGCCTTCTGAAAAGAATCCCAAAACTTCGAGGTAACGATGATGCCACGGTCTGAAGAGATCACTTGAGGAATAACGTGCAGAGAGACAATACGAGAGGTATAGAGTTCCGCCAATTGAGCTGCAGTGATCGACTCTTTGATAGGCAGAAAGTGAGCCACTTTGGTGAGTTTGTCGATGACAACGAATATAGCATCATTGCCATGCTTGGACTTTGGAAACCCAGTCACGAAGTCCATTTCAATGTGGTCAAACTTCCATTCTGGAATGGCAAGAGGTTGAAGGAGACATGCTGGCCTTTGGTGTTCTGCCTTCACTCTTCTGCAGACATCACATTCATTCACGAATTGAGCAATCTCGCGCTTCATTCGAGTCCACCAATAAGCTTGCTTGAGGTCCTGATACATCTTCGTGCTCCCAGGGTGGATGGAGAGGAGAGAATTGTGAGCCTCGTTCATGATCACTTTACGAAGGTCACCTTTGGGTACAACAATACGATCCTCGAAGAAGAGAGTGTCCTTGTCATCAAGGTGGTAGCACTTGTATTTGGACTGACTCTTGGCAATCCCAATCTTTACCTTTTTCACCATCGCATCAAGAAGCTGGGCTTGGCGAATCTGGTCTTCCAAGGTAGGAGAGACTAGAAGGTTGGCGAGGAAACCTTGGGGAACAACTTGCAGAGTAAGTTTGCGGAAAGCTTCACAAAGCTTGGGTTGATAAGGCTTGAGAATCAGACTGTTGCAGTAAGCTTTCCTGCTCAATGCGTCGGCAATCACATTGGCCTTGCCTGGAGTATACTCGATACTCGGATTATACTCTTGAATCATTTCGACCCATCGAGTTTGCCTGAGGTTGAGATTAGGCTGAGTGAAGATGTACTTGAGACTCTTGTGATCAGTGAAAATGTCCACTTTTCTTCCCAATAGAAGATGTCTCCAAGTCAAAAGAGCATGCACAACTGCCGCCAACTCGAGATCATGAGTGGGGCAGTTCTTCTCATTAGGCTTCAATTGGCGAGAGGTATAAGCAACAACTTTCTTCTCTTGCATCAATACTGCGCCAAGACCTAGGAGAGAGGCATCACAAAAGACCTCGTACGGCTTGGATTCATCAGGCGGAGTCAGAACTGGAGCAGTGATCAATTTCTCTTTCGAAGTGTTGAAAGCAATGTCACACTCCGGAGACCAAACGTACTTGACATGCTTCTGAAGAAGATTTGAGAGAGGTTTCGCGATCTTAGAAAAGTTTTCAACGAATCTTCGGCAGTAGCTTGCGAGACCGAGGAAGCTACGGAGTTGCTTCACATTCTGAGGAGGTTCCCAATTCACAATTGCAGACACCTTCTCAGGATTCACGGCAATGCCCTTGGCAGAGATGATATGACCAAGATAAAGAACCTCATCGAGCCAAAATTCACACTTGGAGAACTTGGCGTAGAACTGATGTTCCCTGAGCTTATCAAGAACCAAACGCAAGTTCTTGGCATGATCTTCCTTGTTCTTCGAGAAAACCAGAATGTCGTCGAGATAGACCAAAACGAAGTCATTGGTGTAGGCGTTGAAGATGAAGTTCATCATGCGAGAGAACGCCGGAGGAGCGTTGACGAGGCCAAAAGACATGACAGTGTATTCATATGAACCAAAGCTTGTCCTGAAAGCCGTCTTGGGAATATCTTGCTCACGGATTCGAATCTAATGATAACCCATACGGAGATCAAGCTTGGAGAATACTTGGGCACCTTTTAGTTGTTCAAACAGCTCATTGATGTTAGGAAGTGGGTATATGTTCTTGATGGTCTTCTTGTTCACTGGACGGTAATCAACACAAAGTCGGTCCGTTCCATCCTTCTTCTTCACAAAAGAACACCACAACCCCACGGAGAAGAACTTGGCCGGATGAGACCCATTTTCTCTTGAATATCGAGTTGCTTCTTCAGCTCCTTCAACTCTTCAGGTCCGAGCTTGTAAGGACGTTTGCACACAGGTTCCGTGTCAGGCTCAAGATCAATAACGAATTCAACTGGCCGGTGCGGAGGCATTCCTGGGAGCTCTTCTGGAAAGACGTCTTGATATTCGCAAACGACTGGAATTTGCGAGATGGCATCGAGTTCACCCTTCTCATTGAGAGAAAACAGACGGGTGATATTATCCCGAGCGGCAAAGACAATTACATCCTCAGACGAATGAGTCAATTGAATCTGCCTGGCTGCACAATCAAGCTGAGCCTTGTGCTTAGAAAGCCAATCCATTCTGAGAATAAGAACAATATCCGAGTCGCCAAGAACATTTGGAGAGGACAAGAACTTATAGTCACCCAAAGTGATAGTAACATCTGGAACGCATACTCGAGATGTCATTTGATGGGCCGGAGAGACAATATCCAACGGTTTTGGCAAGACTTGAGTAACAAAATCATGCTTAGATGCAAAAGGTCTCGAGATGAAACAATGCGATGCACCAGTGTCAAAAAGAACTTTTGCAGGAATATCATTAACAGGAAGGTTACCCATGATCACATCTGACGAGTCCTCTGCCTGAGCTGCATTCATCAAATTGACCTTGGCGTGCTTGGGGTTATGCTTGACCACAGCTGTACTTGCCGATCTAACAGGAGGAGGAGGAGGAGGAAGACGCCTCTGGTTGAAACACTTGTTGGCATAGTAACCCTTCTGTTGGCACTTGTTGCACGTGACCTCTGAAAGCGGACGGTGATACGGAGCACTCGATCTTGGAGCTTGAGACGAATTCTTGTTCTGAGAGCCAGAGTTGGGTGGGTGGGAAGAACCACTGCCACCTTTGCTCTTCTGCTGATACGGCTGACGGAACGGAGGAGGAGGAAGCCAATACTTCTGCTTCTTGGCCACTTGAGTAGAGGAAGAAGGAGTAGCATCTCTGACTCGCTTCTTGGAAGCATCACACCTCAACTGAGCAGCCTCTTGCTTCAGTGCCATGTTGTAGAACTCATCGTATCTCAAGGGCTCGAAGAGAACAAGAGCGAGCTGAATTTCTTCTCTGACACCACCCTTGAACTGGTATATCATGCTCTTCTCATCAGGGACCTCCTGCTTGGCAAAGCGAGCGAGCTTCTGGAACAACTTGTTGTAGTCATAGACAGACAAAGAGCCTTGCTTCAGGTTGAGGAATTCCTCACGCTTGCTTTCAACCACGCTCTGCGGAATATGATGAGCTTGGAAATCTCGACGGAAATCATCCCAAGTGATAACACGTCCACCTCTGGAGTCCTTGTACTGCTGGAACCATTCTGCAGCTTGATCTTTGAGTTGGAAGGAAGCAAACTTAACAAAGTCCTCAAGCCTGACGTTACTGCACTCGAAATGCTTGCACAGATCCACAAGCCAATCGTCAGCATTGGTTACCTCAACACAATTGCTGAAAGTCTTCGGTCTGTTAGCAAGGAACTGGTTGAGTGTAGCAAAGTGATTCTGATTGCTACCTTGATTCCCTTGGTTGCGTTGATTGCGCTCTTGGAGAATTTGCATGATCAACTATGTGTTTGCATTGGTTGCGGCCATCACAGCTTGCCATGCCTCCAGAGGAGGTGGAGGTGGTGGCGGATCAAGATTCGGAGTCGTGCGCGTTGGAGGAGCCATCCTGAAGAGGTTGACGTCCATTAGCACATTGATAGATAAATATTGAAGCTGAATCCAACGAAATGAAAATTGCAACATATAGTATTCACATCCGAACAAAATGAACGAATGCATTCTTCTTTAAATGGTCACATATCCATAAATTCAGAAGCCACGTAGAATTAAGGTGGAGAAATAATTCAACAAGGTACGCATCAGGAACGAATAATCGGTAAGAAATCCCAATCTCAAACCAATATCCGTGGAAAAAGAACTAGAGCTACTAGAATTCCCACCTATGAAACTCTCGAACCTTTCCGGTTATGCAATCAGGTGTTGGGGATACAGGGGAAGCATAATATCTCACCCAAACTAGCAAATCCTACATCCAGCTGTATCCATCCTTCAACACATAACCAAGAAACCTTCGGAAACCATCTACCTCAACCTTCGAAAAGCATCCGTTATACAAGTTATGGCGATACTCCCGAACTCCCACCCCAGTACTGGGTGGCGTCGAGGTTATCTCACCAACGAACTGCATAAAAGAGATTTTCGATGTCGGCGTACTAAACTCAGGTATTCCAGAATTGCAACGATAAAATTATGATGACAACACCTCAGAGCTCAACTCCCCGGGACACTTCCACTAAACCCCTGACAGGAGGCACCAAGACAATGTTCTCATCATAAAACCATCGGAACAATTTCAAGATACCCGCGTGATCCTAAATTTTTTTTAGTGAAATTTGAGAAGAGAAGAGTCAAAACTCTACGTCAGGATGCCTTACCAGAGCGATGAGGAGACTGGGAAGTAAAAAGAATTCCTAAACTCTCCGATATATAATTCCTAAATGACTGAAAACAGTTTTTCTAGACACAACTCGGCCACTAGAAACGATCAAGCAATGGGGATCCTAAGGTCGGGGAAGGCTCTGATTACCAACTTGTAACACCCTCGATGCGACTATAGCTCCCACGTGTCGAGGCACGACTTAGAGACATAATCTCATTGAAGGCATATGTCGCAAGTTAGGCAATTTTCACAACATCCCATGTAACATAATAATAAAGGGGAGATAACATAGTTGGCTTACACTCGCCACGTCAATCAAGTACATAAATAACATTACATCATCCAAACACTCATGGCCCGACTATGGCGCCAAAAGAAAAGAGAACCCAACATGAGACAACGGTCCCAATCACCCCCAACTGGGCACCACTACTAATCGTCGGGAAAGGAAACATAGTAACGTTGAGAGTCTTCGTCGAACTCCACTTGAGCTCATACGCGTCTCCTGGAGAAGAATCATCAGGCCCTACATCTGGTGTGTTATAGTAAACTGTGAGCCACAGGGACTCAGCAATCTTGCACCCTCGCGATCAAGACTATTTAATCTTATAGGTATGGCAAGGTAATATATATGTGGAGCTGCAGCAAGCGACTACCAAGTAAGGTGGCTAACTTATTCGCAAAAGAGAGCGAGAAGAGGAGGCAAAGCACGAGCGAGAAACTAGGGAACAACCTGCACAAACATTACTCCAATACCGTGTCCACTTCCCGGACTCCGCCGAGAAGAGGCCATCACGGTAACACACTCAGTTGATTCATTTTAATTAAGTTAAGGTTCAAGTTATCTACAACCGGACATTAACAAATTCCCATCTGCCCATAACCGCGGGCACGGCTTTCGAAAGTTCAATCCCTGCAGGGGAGTCCCAACTTAGCCCATGACAAGCTCTCACGGTTAATGAAGGAATAGACCTCCTCCCAAGACGTTCCGATCAGACTCGGTATCTCGGTAATTCAAGACAATTCGACAGGTTAAAACAAGACCAACAACACCGCCCGAATGTGTCGACAAATCCCGATAGGAGCTGCACATATCTCTTTCTTAGGGCACACTCAGATTGTCTTAGGTACGGGTAGGCCAGCCCAGAGTTGCCCCTGGTGGCCACCGGCAGCTGACAGGTGGACCAACACTCAGAGGAGCACTGGCCCGGGGGGTTAAAATAATGATGACCCTTGAGTCTACAGAACCCAAGGGAAAGAAAAGGCTAGGTGGAAAATGGTAAGACCAAGGTTGGGCATTGCTGGAAAAGCTTTAATCAAGGCGAAATATCAAGGGGTTCCCATTATAACCCAACCGCGTAAGGAACGCAAAATCCGGGAACATAACACCGATATGACGGAAACTAGGGCGGTAAGAGTGGAACAAAACACTAGGCGAGAGGCCGAGCCTTCCACCCTTTACCAAGTATATAGATGCATTAAGATAGTAAGATAATATAATGATATCCCAACAAGTAAATATTTGTTCCAACAAGGAACAACCTTCAATCTTCACCTGCAACTAGCAACGCTATAAGAGGGGCTAAGCAAAGCGGTAACATAGCCAAACAACGGTTTGCTAGGACAATGGTGGGTTAGAGGCTTGACATGGCAATTTGGGAGGCTTGAAAGCAAATGGTAGGCATCGTAGCAATGGCATAGCAATAGAGCGAGCAAACTAGCATAGCAAAGATAGTAGTGATTTCGAGGGTATGATCATCTTGCTTGCACAGTTGTCAGAGTTGACTGGATCCTCGAAAGCAAACTCAACGGGCTCCTCGTTAGTGAACTCGTCTCCCGGCTCTACCCAAACAAGACAAACAAGCAACAAGGACACAATCAACCACGTGCAAACTCAAACAACACAATGCAAAGATGATATGTTATGCGGGATGCAAAATGCAAGATATGACAGGAAATGCAAGAACCTGGCCTCAACTTGGAAATCCAAGTGTGTCACTGGAAAGATGAGATAAAATCGCTTGAAAATGATATAAAGAATGCCGGAATCGGAGTTACGGTTTGGAAATGGCAAGCGATTCAAAAATGACACCGGTCTGAGATTTACAGCAAGTAGCCAACTAAATGCAATGAGATGAACATGCTACAGCAACCAATCATGACAACTAAATACATGGTAGGGATGCACACAAGATGATTAACAAAAGTCTAGCACTGAGCTACGGCCAATTCATCCATTAACAGGTTCAAACAAGCATGGCTAAAATGCATATGGCAAACAGATCTCAGACTTAGTGAAATTAACACTTGTCTGGAATTTCAGATCAGGTAGCCCTCTTCGGAGCAACAAAACTACATGCTACAGGAACTGAACATGGCAAAGTAAAGCATGGCATGGAGCTACTCAAAGAGATTAACAAAAGTCCCTTAGTGACCTTGAGCCAAAAGGGATCAGAAAATACAATTGCAAGCATGTGAACATAGCAAAAACATAATCAGTTTTCATACTTAGTGAAAACTGACACATGCTGAAATATAACTCAAGTAGGCATGTTTACGAGCTCGATGCGCTCACTACGGTGCAAGTCATGGCAAGACAAGCATACACCCATCAAGAAGGCACAAAATGCAAGCTATACATGGCAAGAACAATAGCATAGCATGCACGGATTAACTACAACATCATCGGCAAAATTGCAAACAAGTTGACAATCTGCCCAGATTCACAAAGTAGCAAAAGTAGAGCTCGATTGACTCAAGCTAGGGTGCTCCATAATTGCAAACAAAGACATGTATGGATAGAGAACTACAATATTAACAAAACATCCTTACTGATCATCCTCAAAAGAGGCACGGATCACTAGGAAACAACATGAACATATGGCATCATGAGATGAACAACTCCAGGAGTTAGTGAAATTGCTAAGTCCTTGAAAACAGAATTACCGAGTGCACCACTTTGCAAGCTTGCAAAAGACACCTCACACATCACAAAAATACATGGGTTGCACCTCTGGAAAGATGGCAAAACCCTTAACAAAACACATGTAGAGCATCATGGCATATCATGCACACATTAATCATGGAAAAAATGACAAAAACCTAAAACGGATTAGCAGATCTGACAATTAACTCAAGTAGCCCTCTTCTAACAGCATTTCGGGAATCAAGGTGAACTCAAATGAAAATGATGCAATGGAATGAAATGATGTACTCTTTGAGATGAACATTTTGATATGCTATATGCATGAATCAGAGCTACGGATGCAAAGTTACGGAGCCACAAACATGTGCACTTGGATCGGAAAATATCACGGACTTGGAGGAAAAAAATCACCGGATCTAGGGTTTGCATGGATTACGAGGACGGCGGCGCGCGCACTGTAGCAGCTCACCGGAAATGGCGCGGTGGTGGCCGGATCTCACCGGAGCGCGCTCGCCGGCGGCTCGGGAAGACGGGGGCCGGGCCGGAGGAGGCCAGGCAGGGCGGCGGAGGCGGCGGCGGTGCGGGCGGCGGTGCGCAGCGACCGGCGC
>NC_057797.1:484334228-484337849 GCF_018294505.1 Triticum aestivum
GGGGAGGAGAGGTCCCGGGCGGCGCGACGTGGGAGGAGGGCGGCGGCAGGCACGCGGGCTTGCGGGGGCCCTCCCTGGGCCTGGCGGGCCACGGTGGTGGAGGCGGTGGCGTGGACCCGTGGCGGCGCGTGGGTGGCTGGAGGCGGCGTGTCCGGCACCGGCGGACAATGTCCGGCGCGCGGAGATGATTTTTAGGGTTTCGGAGGTAGGAGGAGATCCGAAAATCGGGTGGGTGTTTAAATAGACATAGAGGGAGCTAGGAGAGTCCAAATGAGGTGCGGTTTTCGGCCACGCGATCGTGATCGAACGATCTAGATGATGGAGAAGACTTAGGTGGGTTTTGGGCCAAATTGGGGGGGTGTTGGGCTGCAACACACACGAGGCCTTTCCGGTCCCTCGGTTAACCGTTGGAGTATCAAACGAAGTCCAAATGATACGAAACTTGACAGGCGGTCTACCGGTAGTAACCCAAGGCCGCTTGGAAAGTCCCGGTCCAATCCGGAAATGTTTAATCCCCACACACGAAAGAAAGCTAGAAATGACCACCGGAGGAGAACGAAGCGCCGGAATGCAAAACGGACAACGGGGAAAATGCTCGAATGCATGAGACAAACACGTATGCAAATGCAATGCACATGATGACATGATATGAGATGCATGACGACGACAACAACAGATGGAGAAAAAATCCAAACCCGAGGAAATAAATATAACTTAACGCCGGAAACGGCAAGAGTTGGAGTACAAATTGGGAAAGTTACAACCGGGGTGTTACATTTGTTCATGTAATTGTGTGAAGTGGCGATTGTAAGCCAACTATGTATCTCTTTCCCTTATGTATTACATGGGTTGTGTGAAGATTAGCTCACTTGCGACATTGCTTTCAATGCGGTTATGCCTCTAAGTGGTGCTTCGACACATGGGAGATATAGCCGCATCGAGGGCGTTACAAGTTGGTAATCAGAGCCTTACCCGACCTTAGGAGCCCCATTGCTTGATCGAATTAGCGAACGAGTTGAGTCTAGAAAAATGTTTTGAGTCATTGAGGAATTATATATCGGAGAGTTTAGGAATTATTTTTACTCCCCAGTCTCCTCATCGCTCTGGTAAGGCATCCTAACGTAGAGTTTTGACTCTTCTCTTCTCAAATTTCACTAAAAAAATTAGGATCACGCGGGTATCTTGGAATTGTTCCGATGGTTTTGTGATGAGAACATTGTTCTTGGTGCCTCCTGTCATTTAGGGGTTGTGGCAGTGTCCCGGGGAGTTGAGCTCCGAGGTGTTGTCGTCACAATTTTATCGTTGCAATTCTGGAATACCTGAGTTTAGTACGCCGACATCGAAAATCTCTTTTATGCAGTTCGTTGGTGAGATAACCTCGACGCCACCCAGTACTGGGGCGGGAGTTCAGGAGTATTGCCATAACTTGTATAACAGATGCTTTTCGAAGGTTGAGGTAGATGGTTTCCGAAGTTTTTCTCGGTTATGTGTTGAAGGATGGATACAGCTGGATGTAGGATTTTCTTGATTTCGGTGAGATATTATGCTTCCCCTGTATCCCCAACACCTGATTGCATAACCGGAAAGGTTCGGGAGTTTCATAGGTGGGAATTCAAGTAGCTCTTAGAATATCTTTCCGACAGATGTATGATATGAAATTGGGGTTCGACGTCTAGTGGTCCGCCTATTCACCGTCGGTTTTACAGTGGTCTCGTTGTGTCTTAAAGAGTCCTTGGCTATGCCGACTCGGGGACGCTTCGTATGTCATGTGCACTGCCTTGTACATGATGGTGTTGTACGATCGAGCCCGTGTAGGCCCCACCACGAAAACTTCGGACGAAATCTCTATCATATGTTTGTTCCGGCTTATTCCGCAAGCCAATCCTTGTTTTGTTTTGAGTTGTGGTATTCGAGTTGCTTCGAAGTCAAATGTTGATTCCATCCCTTTCCTAATTGGTGTTCTCATACTTCTATGTGAATACTACCTTCTCAATCATCGAGTTTGTCATTTCAATTTCTTTTCACCGGCGTGTTTCTCTTCAAGTGGATCCGATCATTTCAACAACCGCAAGATCAAGTATCAGTTCTTCTCAACGGGGTTCGTTTCACCCATTCCAAATTGTCTTTGTTTTTCCCACCCACCCACCCTTCTTCTTCGAGGACTCAGATTTCTTATTCAAGTATCCTTTTATTGATGGGAAGCTTCTCCATTCCTTTTCCGTCAATATTCTTATCCGGTGATTCTCAAGAAGATGCTAACGAAGCTTCAAATTCGTCTCGCGTCACTCATTTTCTTCTCCGGTGGAACCAATTCAAGATTTCGGTGTTGATCATATCTTTTTCCTCGTTTCTTATACCTTCTCATGCCGGTGCACCTCATTTTCTTTCACTTCTCGCTATTTAATTGTTCCGGAGTGCTGAAGATATCTCGAAGATTCATGTATCCACTCTTCTTTCATTCAAGCTATTTCGAGGATGTTATATCATTCAAGCCTTTTTATTCAACCGGTGCATTCTCCTTTTCAAGTAATCATTTCAACGGTGTTTCTTTTGAGTGGGCCCTAACCCACAGGTCTTTTCCCAGGATCTTACCTGACTCTACTTATTTCTCCCGGAGCTTTTCAAATTCATCTCAAAGTTTGACATAAGAATGATTTATCATCAGTCAGATGTGTTTCTCCAAGATCTGTCAAATTCTTTTCATAATTGGCTCAACCTTTCTATTTTTCATTCCGGAGTGCCTCATGTCAGGACCCCGATTCCAAGTCACATCGATCTAGCCAGTAACACCTCATATCACTTTGCGGCCTCACGCACGGTATCCCACGGGTGTCGCCTTACCATGGCTCGGGACCGCTTGCGCCTTTTGGCTCACGTATATGATAGTGTCGCTAGCATTCATATGACAGAGAACCCGGGCCGACATGGCTAGTCGTGAACCCAAAGCAGCACAGACCTATGGACACAGGCATACATGAATCACATCGAGCATGTCGGTCATCAGCGAGTTATTCCGGGCTGTAGCACTGGGCTAACAGGACTCTGGGGAACCCGGGCTGTAGCAGGCTAGGCAGGACTCCGGATATCACCGCGTGACATTTCCCCGAAGGGACAGACATAGGAACGAAGTGAAACACATGCCGGCCAGTCAAGTGTCCTGAACAGTAGTGCTGGGCTAGTAGGACTCCGGTGAACCGGGCTGTAGCGGACTACTATGGCTCGAGGAACACTAGACTACATTTCCCCATAAGAAAGGCTGCCAAGGATAAACAACTAGATTGTCGAATCCCACTGATACCAAGCATTTCAATCATACACACAATATGCCCGATATGAGTACATACAACATGGCATCACAACAAAACTCTACAACTCAAGTACTTTATTTAAAGGCTCCAGGGAGCCATACATAACAAGTTCATACAGATAGGGGTCACATGACCCGACACTCAAGTCATACAATCATACAAGCTCATGCGGAAGCAACTAGTCTAAGTACAGACTCTAGAAAGAAAGAAGGCTTCTCGAAGCCTGTCTATCTACATAGGGCCCTCCATGGCCAGGATCACCACCTGGGTGGCTAGTCACTCGTTGACGTCAAGGTCTACGTAGAACCCATCG
>NC_057797.1:484338081-484356920 GCF_018294505.1 Triticum aestivum
GTCGTCTGAAAACAGTAATTAAGCAAACATGAGTACAAGGGTACTCAGCAAGTCTTACATCAAAACCTACTATACATGCTTATTCTCAAGAAGGTGGTGGGGTTATTGCAGCAAGCCAGCTTTGACTCTTGGCTAAGCTATCCTACGGAACTCCACCAGTAAAATAGTTTTCGCACACGAGGGCCATCCTCGGTACTCACACTTATCTTGAGTCTTTTAGTAGTATCCATTAACTTGTCTATGAACTGTATAGGCAACCAAGTAGTCCTTTACCGCGAACGCGGCTATTCAAATAGTTTTATACCCTGCAGGGGTGTACTTCTTCATACACGCTTTCACCACTTACCGCCGTTTACACGACATGTACTTGGCAACCTTCAAGCGGAAGCCCAGAGAGGGTGTCGGCCATGGCCTACCTAAACACTTAAGTCTCTAGTCCAGGTTTATCGCCTATCCAGGTTCCATCCACAGGGAGTCCGGACGAGGTTTCCACTTACGGCCCCGAACGATGTGAACAGGGTTCCCGAGACACCAAACGGGTGACTCGGTACACCGTGCCACGGTGTATCTACCGCAACATAGCCCACCCCTAGGGTCAGCGCTACGCACGGCCGCCAACACATAACATACAAACACCAGAAACTATTTGCAACTCCTGGACAGAGTACTAGGGTGATTAAGAAGCCGGGAGGATCCATTGGTTTCAGGCCCAATGTACGGTAGTAACTGCATCTTAAATCACACATACATATCTCAGTTCTTATGGATGGCCTCAATGAAACAACCCACCATGTACTCCTACATGGCCTCTCATCGATACCTTTACCAAAACATGTTCAACACATCCCTCACATTACCGGCATAAGCATTTCACTCTAGCCCATCACCCAGATGAACCAGACCTGACACAACTCTAAGCATAGCAGGCATAGCAAGGTAGGAATCACATACATGGCCCAATCAACTCCTACACATGCTAGTGGGTTTCATCTAGTTACTGTGGCAATGACAGGTCATGCAGAGGATAAGGGTTCAGCTACCGTAGCACATAGCAGTTTGAATCGCGTTGTCTTAATGCAGTAAACAAGAGCAGAAGCGAGAACATGGGTTTGTATCGGAACGATCAATGGGTTACTTGCCTGATGGAGTGGTAGTGGGATACTGCCCTTCAGTTGGATACTCGTGAATATCCTCAGAGGCAGAACCTACCACGAAGAACACATCGGAACACAATCAACACATGACAATATGCAACAATATGATGCATGCTATGACATGGCAATATGAACGTGTCTTGGCCTAATGCAAGCTATAACAGAAAGGAATGTGCTTATTTGAACCAAAGGTTCAAATGTTAGTTCATTTAACATAGCCACATTAGTGCATTACCTTATTCTGCTTAAACAGCAAGGTTAACTTGTTTCGTCATGCATGAAACCATTACAGATGGATAGATTGAATTTTTATGATCATTTTTCATATATAAATCTTTACATTTGGAGCTATGGTTGATTTTCTATGATTTTTTTAGAAGTTTTGACTATTTTCTGGAATTTCCTGTATAAGAATAATTCCAGTAATTTAATTACTGCGTCAGCATTACGTCAGGGTGACGTCAGTGGTCAACGGGGACGTCCAGGTCAAGCCTGACTGGTGGGTCCCACGTGTCAGTAGTTAATTAAACTAATTATTTTTAGTTAAAACTAATTTGATTTAGTTAGCAGAGGGGGGCCCACTTGTCATTGACTCAGGGGAGTCAACCTGGGCCCACCCAGTCCACGTTAGCAGTCAAACCCACCGGTCAACGGGTCAAAGCCTGCCGGCGTTTAGCCGCCGGCGAGGCCAGACGCGGCGGAGGGCTGCGGGTTTCGTGCTCCGGCAACCAAAACGACAGCGGAGACGTGTTACGCGTAGCTGGGGAGCTGCCGCATCCAGTGGTGCAAGTGGTTGGACACGGGGACACCGGAAACGACGCCGGCGAGCTCGACAGCGACGGCTAGAGTTCGGACGGGGTTGGGTTCGACGCTACGGTGCACGGGAGAAGGAGCTGGTGGTGGTTACGGGCTCCTGGTGTTGCGCTGAGCACAACGGTGAGCTTGGCTTCAAGCCACTGTGGCTCTAGCCACGACGGCGCCATGGCCGACGGCGGGGAGCTTCCGGGTGCGGTGGAAGTGGCGACTACAGAGGCCAAACGAGCACGGGAGCTAGGGGGAGAGGAAGAGGAGCTCACAGCGGGGTCGGAGAGGGGGTCAGCGGGGTCGGAGAGGGGGTCAGCGAGCTCGGGGAGGTCCTGGCGGCGGCGAATCGACCGAAGATGGCTCGAGTGCCCGAGGTTGAAGACGAGGGCGAAGATAGCGTTCGGCGGCGTTTGGAGTCGCGTGGGTCAGCGGAGAGGTCCAGGGCGACGAGGCGGAGCTATTGGGCTTGTCGGAGGGGCGAGGGGGTGGCGCTGGTGATGTCTACGGCGAACGGCAGCGAGGATCGCGCTCGGCCATCGCGGGAGAGGGTGAGGGAGACGAGGAGGAGAGTGAGGGAGGATGAGAGGGGGACGTGGGGGTCGGCGTGGCATCCCTGGACGTCTCCAGGGCATTGGCAGAAGCAGGAGGTGGCCGGCGTGTGGCCGCGGGCGCCGGCCACGCGCTCCTCGTCCTTCTGGCGGGAGGAGGACGACGACTGGCAATGCCAGTCGGCTGGGCCGAGCCAGGTGGGATGGGCCAGCACAGGTAAGGCCCAGGTGGGCTTCCCTCTCTCTCCTTTTTTTTCTGATTGTTTTCTTTTTCTATTAAACTGCAACTGTTGGGCTTTATTAAAAATACTAAAACGTTTCCAAAAATCCTGAAAATAATTGTGGGCTCTGTTTAGAATATTTCCAATAGCAAACATTTATTTCTAGAATTATTTGAGCATTTAAATTATTTTATAGCATTTAAATGCCCAAATTCAAATACTTATGATTTAATTCAATGACCTTCTGTTGACCTAGAAAATTGTGCACCAATTTTGCCAGGGGTTCTAACCCAATACAAAGAGGGTGAACTTTTTAGAAGGGCATTTCAGGTTCATTGAAAATAATTTTAGTAAACCCTAGTTGTTTCCAGGGGGTGTTGGGGGTTTCTGCCTTCCCCATTTCAAATTTAAGAGGAATTTAAACATGATGCACACTCTAATGCTTGAACTAGCTAGGGTGTGACACCTCAACAATTCATGGTGGTGTTTCTCATCATCATTCTCTGCGTTTGAAGACCGAAGAAGAGTTTTACCTCCATATCTTATCCGTTCTCTCACAGATTCGTGAGTCTAGCTTGTTGCCATCCTATCATAATTGTGTGATTGTGAGAATTCTTTTCACCTATCCGGAGCAATTCAGGAGTCTTTTCAGTTTGATTCTCTGGAGGCCATCATATCAGAATTATTCATTCTCAGCTTTCAGCTCTCTTTCTCTAAATCATACCGGTGCTTCGTTCAAGTTTTCTTTAATCAGTTCGTGATCCCTTCGTTCTCATGTATCTAAATTCTCTCAAGCTTCTTCGTTCATTTGCTAATTCTTCCCGGTGTTGTCCTTATCTTTTCCTTGGTCATTTTAATCTTATGGTGGTTCGTTCAAGATTCTTCTTCCTTCTTTTTCATATCAATTTATTCGTTGTTTCAACCCGACCGATGGTTCATGGAAGACCTTTCAAAGTTTATGTTATATCTCTCTTAAACTTTTCTACGAGAATAAGTAATATGCCAAATCCGTTGCTTGTCATCAATTTTAATTGGTGAAGGATACGCATAACATAATTCTTATTCTTGTTTCATCCAACTGATTAATTATTTTCCGGAGTGGTTCATCATATCATATTCTCAATTCGAGATGCTTTATCTTTTCTTTCCCGGAGTTCCAAGTTCTAATTATCACGGAGATCCATCTAAATCATTGCAAGGATTCACCTTGTGTTTTCAATTTCTCTTTCTTTTCATTCTTTTGTTTACCGGAGTTCTTCATGGAGGTTCTACAGGATGGTCCATAAAGGATTTATATTCCTTCTCGAAATGTTCATCAACTTTCTTTTCAGAGGAGCTCAAGCTTTCTTCATATTGTAATCCGGAGTGCATTTCTGTCTACCGTATCATTGGAGGTGGTATTAGGTCAGTCTTGATAATTTGAGTTAATGTTTTCATGATTCACATGTTGTCAAGATCGGGATATTTTAAATCCATCAATCTCGTCATTGGAGCTATCTTGGGTTATATTTCACCTAAAGCCTTCCCTAAGGTTTCTTGCTATCTATGGTGCTCATAAAGGACCCAAGTTCTTCTTTATCCTCCCGGCAAAATATTTTCTCGTCTCCTTGTTCATATCAATACAATTCTTTTTCCCGTGAGTGGCAGGTTGTCACCTCATAATTTGAGGTGTATTCCATAAGATTTGTTTCCCTTCGTTCATTTCATTCCATTCTTACTTTTGTTCCGGAGGCATTGTGATGTTGCTCTCTTCAACCCATCTTGTTTTGTCAAGATCATCTTCTTTTCATGCTCATCCATTTAACTAGAGTGTTGTGCCCTTTTGCTCAAGTTCTTTTCGCCTTATCAAGTCTTGCTTAACTTCTCAACCGGAGTGCTGCTCGAAGTTGTTCTTCCTGGTCCCTCTTTTCTAACGGAGTGTTTTCAACTTTGTTCGTCTCCGTTGCATTCTTTCTTTCAATTGGCTTAACCTTTTCAAGGTTCTTTGGTTTCACTCATTTGTCAGAGAAGCAACTGAGTTTTACCTCTTCTTTTTCTCTTCCGTTGTCCCTCCGCTGCCATTCTAGATCTCGGGACGAGATCCTCTCGTAGTGGTGGAGTGTTGTAACGCCCCGAGACCGATGCTCGAGAAGACTTCCATATGTTCCGGGTTTTCGCCGTGTGTTTCATTTGTGACTGCCCTTTTATTTTTGCATTGCATCATGTCATCATGCCATCATCTCATAAATCTTTTGCAACTCACTAAATAAATTGCATGGATCTTCGGTCCATTTAAACCGAGGGAATTCACGTGGTGATTCTTTTATAACATTATCCTCCTAATATTTAGGGAGCTATTATAAATATTCCATTAATTTGGATTTACCGCAAACACACTTGCAAAATATCCCAATGCCTTTGTCCCATGCATCATCTCCTTCTCTTTTCCTTCTAGTTCCTTTCTTTTGCAAGTGCCACTTCCCCTTCTCTATTAATGTTCATTTTTTTCCTATAAATTCTCGACCATGCTTTCAACCTCTCTGTCAAATTTCAGATCCTTTGGAGTTGTTTTGGTTAGGTTCAAAAATGCCTCAAGTTTGAATCATATTTGAACTTGTTTTATTTTTCTACCTCTAAAAATATCCAAGGCAACTTTATCAAATAGAGTATAGTTCCAGGAGATTGAGGATATTTTTATATCTGAAAAACTTCTCTTCTAGCTCCCTGACCTTTTTCTTTTATTGAAACTGTTTATTTATATAAACAGAGAGTGATGAAAAAGAAAAAGGTTTTCCCTGGACTGGGCCTCCCTAGGCCAACTTCCGCGCCGGCCCACCTAAGGCCATCCCGCCCCGCAGGCCGGCCCATCCTTCCCCTATAGCCCACCTAACCAGCTCTAAACCCTAGCCTCCCTGTTTCCTTCCCCTTGCTCCCTCCTCGTCCCGCAGCGCCGCCAGAGGAGAACAGAACGCACGCGCGGCACCCCTTCTCTCCCTCGCGGTCGATCCTCTCCCTCGCAGCCCGATCCCCAATCGCCTTTGCTCAGCCTCCCTCCTCCTTCGATCCAGGGATCCAGGCCGGAGCCATGTCGGCCTCCTCGCCGCCATCGCGCCCAAGGTGGCCACCAGCTTGCCCTGCTCGGCCTCCCCCTCTGCTCCCTCAGCCATGATGCTCCGCCGCCCCTTGCCTCGTCCACGCCTGCGACCAGCAGCAGGTTGCTGCTCTGTGCCGCCCCATCTTCCAGGAGCGCCGCCGCCTCTCTTCGTCGCCACCAATAGGAGCTCCATGCTCTCCCTGAGCGTCGTGGTCTTCCCGAGCCCTGCCATGCCGTTCATCGCTTTCACTGGCGGATCCAAGTCCCGCGCTGGCCCTGCCGTTCGGATCGCGCCAAGCTCCAACGGCCTCTGCACCCGGGCACTCATCCCCGTCTTCTCGGCCCCCTCTGCGTCCCCTGGATGCCTCTGTCTGCATTGAGCAGCAGCAGCTCATCACTCAGTGCCTCGGCGCCCCTGCAACCCAAGCCCATCGCCACCGCCACGAGTCTTTTGCCTTGCTTCGTTTTGGATTGAGGACCGAGACGAGACTACCAAGATGCATCCTGATGTCGCCGAAGACACGTGAACATCTACACGACGATCATCGAACCAGAAATAACGCCAAGTACTAGGTCAACGAGAACCGCCAAGTTCGTCTTCCGCCGTCTCCGAAATCGCCAAGTACCACGACGAACCAAGAACAACTACCGTCGACGTGCATTTTGCCAAGTACCACTACCGCCGTCGCAAGAACGAGACCGGCAAGTCCGAAGACCCAAGTACCCCTTCGAATCACAAAGGTGGATCGCGAACGTTGACGAGGTTCCGATAAGACCGTCGATGTGTACGATCTACTCCGTGAATGTGTACCACTACCGTCACTCGAACGTTTACAGAACATGTACCGTCGACCCTCGAAGACCCGTGGACGACAAGTTCCTTGTTGACCACGAACACCTACGGAGTGTGAACATCTACGAAGCAAGAACGACTACTTCCACTACCGTCGTCGCGAGAACGCCTACTTCCCTCTATGAACGAGAATTGTCCCCTTTGCACGCTCCGAAGGTATAACCCGAGACGACGTCTGTGTAACGAATGCTTGCGATGTTTGAGATGCTCATGTTCGAACCGTGTTCGAGTTGTCATTGCACCTTCCTCCTCGGTTGCCATGTCGTTGACCCATGGGAAACCCGGTATCTGGGAGCACCCCACCATCCTTGCATGACACGCCCCCGTCACTTTTCCTTTTGCACCAGCATCTCAATCGAGTTACCGGAAACCGGAACGTTGCGTGGCACCGTTTAGTTTTCGGTGCCGTGGCACCCCTTTTCCTTTCCACCACGATGACAAATGCTTCATATTGCTCTTGTCAACTATAATAAAAATTGCATAAACTTGTCCATGTCATCCGCATCATGATAACAACAATTAAAATGTTAAAATTGTTGTTGCAATAAATTACTAAGGCATATGGGGATTTACCGGATTTGTTGTTTGTTATGTCCGGCCCCATTTAAATTGTTTAGATGATATAGTTTTGTTATGCTTCACCTCTTGCCATGTTTAAACAACATTTAATATTGTTGAGTACCTAACGAGAGAGAACTAAATAAGTCATGTGGTGTTTCGTCAATATGCAACGGAGTTGCATGTTGAGCTCCACTTAATTTGTAGGATTGTTTGTGCATTTTGCCATGCCATGCTTCATTAAACCGGACATGCATCATACTTGGTTGTGCATCATGTCATGTTTATTGTGGTGGATGTTTTACTATGTTGTTTGCTTCTTTCCGGTGTTGCTTCTTCGGGTTGGTTCCGGTAACGTCGTGATTGTGAGGACCCGTTCGTCTACGTCTGTTTGACTTCTTCATGGACTCGTTCTTCTTCCTTGCGGATCTCAGGCAAGATGAGCATACCCTCGAAATCACTTCTATCTTTGCTTGCTTAGTTGCTCGCTCTTTTGCTATGCCTATGCTGCGATACCTACCACTTGCTTATCATGCCTCCCATATTGTTTGAACCAAGCCTCTAACCCACCTTGTCCTAGCAAACCGTTGTTTGGCTATGTTACCTCTTTGCTCAGCCCCTCTTATAGCATTGTTAGTTGCAGGTGAAGATTGAAGTTTGTTCCTTGTTGGAACATGGAGATGTTGTTCCTTGTTGGAACATGTTTACTTGTTGGGATATCACAATATATCTTATTTAATTAATGCATCTATATACTTGGTAAAGGGTGGAAGGCTCAGCCTTATGCCTGGTGTTTTGTTCCACTCTTACCGCCCTAGTTTCCGTCATATCGGTGTTATGTTCCCGGATTTTGCGTTCCTTACACGGTTGGGTTAAAATGGGAACCCCTTGACAGTTCGCTTTGAATAAAACTCCTCCAGCAAGGCCCAACCTTGGTTTTACCATTCGCCTCCTAGCCTCTTTTTCCCTTGGGTTAGGCCAGCCCAAGGGTCATCTTTATTTTAACCCCCCGGGCCAGTGCTTGTCTAAGTGTTGGTCCGAAATGGGCAGCCTGCGGGGCCACCTCGGGGTAACTTGAGGGCTGGTTTTACTCGTAGCTTGACCTATCCGGTGTTGCCCTGAGAACGAGATATGTGCAGCTCCCATCAGGATGTCGGCACATCGGGCGGCCTTGCTGGACTTGTTTTACCATTGTTGAGGATGTCTTGTAGAACCGGGATACCGAGTCTGATCAGAATCTCTCGGGAGGAGGTCTATTCCTTCGTTGACCGTGAGAGCTTGTCATGGGCTAAGTTGGGACACCCCTGTAGGGATTTGAACTTTCAAAAGCCGTGCCCGCGGTTATGGGCAGATGGGAATTTGTTAATATCCGGTTGTAGATAACTTGAACCTTAACTCAATTAAAATGCATCAACCGCGTGTGTAACCATGATGGTCTCTTTCCGGCGGAGTTCAGGAAGTGAACACGGTGTTGGAGTTATGCTTGACGTAGGTTGTTTTAGGATCACTTCTTGATCATACTTTCTCGAACGTGCTTTGCTTTCTCTTCTCGCTCTCATTTGCGTATGTTAGCCACCATATATGCTAGTCGATTGCTGCAGCTCCACATCATACCTTTACCTTACCCATAAGCTTAAATAGTCTTGATCGCGAGGGTGCGAGATTGCTGAGTCCCCGTGACTCACAGATACTTCCAAAACTAGCTTGCAGGTGCCGATGAGTTTGTGCAGATGACGCAACCAAGCTCAGGAGGAGCTCGATGAAGATCTTGTCCTTTGTGTTGTTTCATTCTAGTTGATCAGTAGTGGAGCCCAGTTGGGGTCGATCGGGGACCGTGTCGCATTTGGGGTTATTCTTTTATTTTGGCTCTGTAGTCGGGCCCTGATTGTATTTGGATGTTGCAATGTTTTATTCATGTTATTGTGTGAAGTGGCGATTGTAAGCCAACTATGTATCTCTTTCCCTTATGTATTACATGGGTTGTGTGAAGATTACCTCACTTGCGACATTGCTTTCAATGCGGTTATGCCTCTAAGTCGTGCTTCGACACGCGGGAGATATAGCCGCATCGAGGGCGTTACACTTATATACCAGAATATGGGCACCGGAGGTGGGCCGAGGGGAGCACAACCCACTAGGGAGCGTCTGGGCTCCCTGGCGTGCCCAGGTGGGTTGGGCCCACCTGGTGGCCCCCCTCTGATACTTATTGGCTCCAATATTTCTCATATATTCCATAAAAATTCCGTGTGAAGTTTCAGCTTATTTAGAGTTCTGTAGAATAGGTGGCCTGACATAGCTTTTCCAGGTCCAGATTTCCAGCTGCCAGAATTCTCCCTCTTTGTGTGTACCTTGCATATTATGAGAGAAAGGGCATTAGAATAACTCCAAAAGGCATTATTATGCATAAAAACATCATAAATAATAGTATGAAAACATGATGCAAAATGGACGTATCATATTTTCATAATCACCACCAACTAAATAGAACTTCCCTGTGGGTACTTTGAAGCCGTGGTTCACGGCAATTGGAGCACTCTAGCATCTGTAGCTGACCGCTCCCAACCACACGAGATGAATGTGAAGTTTAGGTCAAAGTCATATGCGACCATGACATTCTGGCTAAGAGTTCCCTTCCTATTCCGGAAAGGGGCAACTTTGTCAGGTGATATAGTCAGAGGAACATGAGTTCCATCGATGGCGCCTATGCAATTCTATGAATAGATTGATTGTGAGGCAATGTAAAAAAACTGAAGATATAGATAAGAGAAGAAGTGTGGAAGTGTAAATGTGAAAACCTCGAAGTATGGGAATAATCTCGGATCTCCAGCAATCTTTGGGTGAGGTTCATTGATGATTTGATGCCACAAAAATCGAGAAGATAGAGTGGGGATGATGTCGAAGAAAGACTTGATGTATTCATGGAAGGTCCACCCACTATGTTGGTATTCTAGTTGTAGATCTTCAAAAGACGCGTTGTGAGACAACATGTAAAGGAAAAATCCTAACTTCTCCTCCACCTTTATTGTAGTGTCCTTCATCAAATTTACCCTTCTAAGGTATGGTGTCAGTGCTCTAAAGATATGTGGCTCCATCCTAAAAGCTACCAAGCAATTCTTAACATGACCTTGAAGGATAACATGTCTCTTGCGATACACGAAGGAGCCATGTCGCTGATTTTTGTCAATTCTAATCTGGATCTCATACAATGTTGGCCAAATAAATAGGATCACATCATCTTCATCCACTTCCCTAATCTTTTAATTCTCTCAAGGCTCCGTGAATTCATTTCGACTCTAAGAAATTAAGAAACAATAAGACTAAAAGGGCTAACAAGTATGATACAAACAAAAATAAGATTATAAGAGCATGTACAACATGGATGAAGTTCTCATAACAAAAAGAAAACTATAAGAATAGCATGATGTAGCTAGTGTGATGAGTGATAACTGAAGGAAATATGCCCTAGAGGCAATAATAAAGTTATTATTTATTTCCTTATAATCATGATAAATGTTTATTATTCATGCTAGAATTGTATTAACCGGAAACATAATACATGTGTGAATACATAGACAAACAAAGTGTCACTAGTATGCCTCTACTTGACTAGCTCGTTAATCAAAGATGGTTATGTTTCCTAAACCATGAACAATGAGTTGTTATTTGATTAATGGGATCACATCATTAAGAGAATGATCTGATTGACATGACCCATTCCATTAGCTTAGCACCCGATCGTTTAGTATGTTGCTATTGCTTTCTTCATGACTTATACATGTTCCTACAACTATGACATTATGCAACTCCTGTTTACCGGAGGAACACTTTGGGTACTACCAAACGTCACAACGTTACCGGGTGATTATAAAGGAGTACTACAGGTGTCTCCAAAGGTACATGTTGGGTTGGCGTATTTCGAGATTAGGTTTTATCACTCCGATTGTCGGAGAGGTATCTCTGGGCCCTCTCGGTAATGCACATCACTTAAGCCTTGCAAGCATTGGAACTAAATGAGTTAGTTGCGGGATGATGTATTACAGAACGAGTAAAGAGACTTGCCGGTAACGAGATTGAACAAGGTATTGGAATACCGACGATCGAATCTCGGGCAAGTAACATACCGATGACAAAGGGAACAACGTATGTTGTTATGCGGTCTGACCGATAAAGATCTTCATAGAATATGTAGGAGCCAATATGGGCATCCAGGTCCCGCTATTGGTTATTGACCGGAGACGTGTCTCGGTCATGTCTACATTGTTCTCGAACCCGTAGGGTCCGCACGCTTAAGGTTACGATGACAGTTATATTATGAGTTTATGCATTTTGATGTACCGAAGGTTGTTCGGAGTCCCGGATGTGATCACGGACATGACGAGGAGTCTCGAAATGGTCGAGACATAAAGATTGATATATTGGAAGCCTATATTTGGACATCGGAAGTGTTCCGGGTGAAATCGGGATTTTACCGGAGTACCGGGAGGTTACCGGAACCCCCCGGGGAGCTATATGGGCCTTAGTGGGCCTTAGTGGAAAAGAGAAGGGGCTGCCCTAGATGGGCTGTGCGCCACCCTCCCTCCCCTAGTCCTATTAGGACAAGGAGAGGTGGCCGGCCCCCCCTCTCTCTTTTCCCCCTCCGCGAATCCTATTCCAACTAGGATTGGGGGGGATCCTACTCCTAGAGGGAGTAGGACTCTCCTGGCGCGCCAAGCTTGGCCGGCCAGCCTCCCCCCTCTAGTCCTTTATATACTGAGGCAGAGACACCCCAGAAACACACAAGTTGATCCACGTGATCTATTCCTTACCCGTGTGCGGTACCCCCAGCCACCATAGTCCTCGATAATACTGTAGCGGAGTTTAGGCGAAGCCCTGCTGCTGTAGTACATCAAGATCGTCACCACGCCGTCGTGCTGACGGAACTCTTCCCCGACACTTTGCTGGATCGAAGTCCGGGGATCATCATCGAGCTGAACGTGTGCTCGAACTCAGAGGTGCCGTAGTTTCGGTGCTTGATCGGTTGGATCGTGAAGACGTACGACTACTTCCTCTACGTTGTGTCAACGCTTCCGCAGTTAGTCTGCGTGGGTACATAGACAACACTCTCCCCTCTCGTTGCTATGCATCACATGATCTTGCGTGTGCGTAGGATTTTTTTTTTTTGAAATTACTACGAAACCCAACAGTGGCATCCGAGCCTAGGTTATTTATGTTGATGTTATATGCACGAGTAGAACACAAGTGAGTTGTGGGCGATATAAGTCATACTGCCTACCAGCATGTCATACTTTGGTTCGGCGGCATTGTTGGATGAGACGACCCAGACCAACCTTACGCATACGCTTATGCGAGACCGGTTCCCCCGATGTGCTTTGCACATAGGTGGCTTGCGGGCGACTGTCTCTCCAACTTTAGTTGAACCGAGTATGGCTACGCCCGGTCCTTGCGAAGGTTAAAACGGAGTCTATTTGACAAACTATCGTTGTGGTTTTGATGCATAGGTGAGATTGGTTCTTGCTTAAGCCCGTAGCATCCATGTAAAACTTGCAACAACAAAGTAGAGGACGTCTAACTTGTTTTTGCAGGGCATGTTGTGATGTGATATGGTCAAGACATCATGCTGAATTTTATTGTATGAGATGATCATGTTTTGTAACCGAGTTATCGGCAACTGGCAGGAGCCATATGGTTGTCGCTTTATTGTATGCAATGAAATCGCGATGTAATGCTTTACTTTATTACTAAGCGGTAGTGATAGTCGTGGAAGCATAAGCTTGGCGAGATGACAACGATGCTACGATGGAGATCAAGGTGTCACGCCGGTGACGATGGTGATCACGACGGTGCTTCGGAGATGGAGATCACAAGCACAAGATGATGATGGCCATATCATATCACTTATATTGATTGCATGTGATGTTTATCCTTTTTATGCATCTTATCTTGCTTTGATTGACGGTAGCATTATAAGATGATCTCTCACTAAATTATCAAGAAGTGTTCTCCCTGAGTATGCACCATTGCGAAAGTTCTTCGTGCTGAGACACCACGTGATGATCGGGTGTGATAGGTTCTACGTTCAAATACAACGGGTGCAAAACAGTTGCACACGCGGAATACTCAGGTTATACTTGACGAGCCAAGCATATACAGATATGGCCTCGGGACACGGAGACCGAAAGGTCGAGCGTGAATCATATAGTAGATATGATCAACATAACGATGTTCACCATTGAAAACTACTCCATCTCACGTGATGATCGGTTATGGTTTAGTTGATTTGGATCACGTGATCACTTAGAGGATTAGAGGGATGTCTATCTAAGTGGGAGTTCTTTAATTAATTTGATTAACTGAACTTAAATTTATCATGAAACTTAGTACCTGATTAGTATCTTGCTTGTTTATGTTTGATTGTGGATAGATGGCTCGTGCTGTTGTTCCGTTGAATTTTAATGCGTTCCTTGAGAAAGCAAAGTTGAAAGATGATGGTAGCAATTACACGGACTGGGTCCGTAACTTGAGGATTATCCTCATTGCTGCACAGAAGAATTACGTCCTGGAAGCACCGCTGGGTGCCAGGCCTGCTGCAGGAGCAACGCCGGATGTTATGAACGTCTGGCAGAGCAAAGCTGATGACTACTCGATAGTTTAGTGTGCCATGCTTTACGGCTTAGAATTGGGACTTAAACGACGTTTTGAACGTCATGGAGCATATGAGATGTTCCAGGAGTTGAAGTTAATATTTCAAGAAAATGCCCGGATTGAGAGATATGAAGTCTCCAATAAGTTCTATAGCTGCAAGATGGAGGAGAACAGTTCTGTCAGTGAGCATGTACTCAAAATGTTTGGGTATAATAATCACTTGATTCAATTGGGAGTTAATCTTCTAGATGATTGCGTCATTGACAGAATTCTTCAATCACTGCCACCAAGCTACAAGAGCTTCGTGATGAACTATAATATTCAAGGGATGAACAAGACTATTCCCGAGCTCTTCGCGATGCTGAAAGCTGCGGAGGTAGAAATCAAGAAGGAGCATCAAGTGTTGATGGTCAACAAGACCACTAGTTTCAAGAAAAAGGGCAAAGGGAAGAAGAATTGGAACTTCAAAAAGAATGGCAAGCAAGTTGCTACTCAAGAGAAGAAACACAAACCTGGACCTAAGCCTGAAACTGAGTGCTTCTATTGCAAGAAGACTGGTCACTGCAAGCGGAACTGCCCCAAGTATTTGGCGGATAAGAAGGATGGCAAGGTGAACAAAGGTATATGTGATATACATGTTATTGATGTGTACCTTACTAATGCTCGCAGTAGCACCTGGGTATTTGATACTGGTTCTGTTGCTAATATTTGCAACTCAAAACAGGGACTACGGATCAAGCCAAGATTGGTTAAGGACGAGGTGACGATGCGCATGGGAAACGGTTCCAAAGCCGATGTGATCGCAGTCGGCACGCTACCTCTACATCTACCTTCGGGATTAGTATTAGACCTAAATAATTGTTATTTGGTGCCAGCGTTAAGCATGAACATTATATCTGGATCTTGTTTGATGCGAGACGGTTATTCATTTAAATCAGAGAATAATGGTTGTTCTATTTATCTGAGTAATATCTTTTACGGTCATGCACCCTTGAAGAGTGGTCTATTCTTGTTGAATCTCGATAGTAGTAACACACATATTCATAACGTTGAAGCCAAAAGATGCAGAGTTAATAATGAAAGTGCAACTTATTTGTGGCACTGCCATTTAGGTCATATCGGTGTAAAGCGCATGAAGAAACTCCATTCTGATGGACTTTTGGAACCACTTGATTATGAATCACTTGGTACTTGCGAACCGTGCCTCATGGGCAAGATGATCAAAACGCCGTTCTCCGGTACTATGGGGAGAGCAACAGATTTGTTGGAAATCATACATACAGATGTATGTGGTCCGATGAATATTGAGGCTCGTGGCGGATATCGTTATTTTCTCACCTTCACAGATGATTTAAGCAGATATGGGTATATCTACTTAATGAAACATAAGTCTAAAACATTTAAAAAGTTCAAGGAATTTCAGAGTGAAGTTGAAAATCATCGTAACAAGAAAATAAAGTTTCTACGATCTGATCATGGAGGAGAATATTTGAGTTATGAGTTTGGTGTACATTTGAAAAATTGTGGAATAGTTTCGCAACTCACGCCACCCGGAACACCTCAGCGTAATGGTGTGTTCGAACATCGTAATCGTACTTTACTGGATATGGTGCGATCTATGATGTCTCTTACTGATTTACCGCTATCATTTTGGGGATACGCTCTAGAGACGGCCGCATTCACGTTAAATAGGGCACCATCAAAATCCGTTGAAACGACACCTTATGAACTGTGGTTTGGCAAGAAACCAAAGTTGTCGTTTCTGAAAGTTTGGGGCTGCGATGCTTATGTGAAAAAGCTTCAACCTGATAAGCTTGAACCCAAATCGGAGAAATGTGTCTTCATAGGATATCCAAAGGAAACTATTGGATACATCTTCTATCACAGATCCGAAGGCAAGACTTTTGTTGCTAAATTCGGAAACTTTCTAGAGAAGGAGTTTCTCTCGAAAGAAGTGAGTGGGAGGAAAGTAGAACTTGACGAGGTAACTGTACCTACTCCCTTATTGGAAAGTGGTACATCACAGAAAACTGTTTTTATGACACCTACACCAGTTAGTGAGGAAGCTAATGATGATGATCATGAAACTTCAGAACAAGATACTACTGAACCTCGTAGATCAACCAGAGTAAGATCCGCACCGGAGTGGTACGGTAATCCCATTATGGAAGTCATGCTACTAGATCATGATGAACCTACGAACTATGAAGAAGCGATGGTGAGGCCAGATTCCGCAAAGTGGCTTGAAGCCATGAAATCTGAGATGGGATCCATGTATGAGAACAAAGTATGGACTTTGGTTGACTTGCCCCATGATCGGCAAGCAATCGAGAATAAATGGATCTTCAAGAAGAAGACTGACGCTGACGGTAATATTACTGTCTACAAAGCTCGACTTGTCGCGAAAGGTTTTCGGCAAGTTCAAGGGATTGACTATGATGAGACCTTCTCACCCGTAGCGATGCTTAAGTCTGTCCGAATCATGTTAGAAATTGCCGCATTTTATGATTATGAAATTTGGCAGATGGATGTCAAAACTGCATTCCTGAATGGATTTCTGGAAGAAGAGTTGTATATGATACAACCAGAAGGTTTGTCGATCCAAAGGGGGTTAACAAAGTGTGCAAGCTCCAGCGATCCATTTATGGACTGATGCAAGCCTCTCGGAGTTGGAATAAATGTTTTGATAGTGTGATCAAAGCATTTGGTTTTATACAGACTTTTGGGGAAGCCTGTATTTACAAGAAAGTGAGTGGGAGCTCTGTAGCATTTCTGATATTATATGTGGATGACATATTATTAATTGGAAATGATATAGAATTTCTGGATAGCATAAAGGGATACTTGAATAAGAGTTTTTCAATGAAAGACCTCGGTGAAGCTGCTTAAATATTAGGCATTAAAATCTATAGAGATAGATCAAGACGCTTAATTGGACTTTCAATAACAACATACCTTGACAAAATTTTGAATAAGTTCAAAATGGATCAAGCAAAGAAAAGATTCTTGCCTCTGTTACAAGGTGTGAAATTGAGTAAGACTCAATGCCCGACCACTGCAGAAGATAGAGAGAATATGAAAGATGTTCCCTATGCATCAGCGATAGGATCTATCATGTATGCAATGCTGTGTACCAGACCTGATGTGTGCCTTGCTATAAGTCTAGCAGGGAGGTACCAAAGTAATCCAGGAGTGGATCACTGGACAGCGGTCAAGAACATCCTGAAATACCTGAAAAGGACTAAGGATATGCTTCTCGTATATGGAGGTGACAAAGAGCTCGTCGTAAAAGGTTACGTTGATGCAAGCTTTGACACTGATCCGGACGATTCTAAATCGCAAACCGGATACGTGTTTACATTAAACGGTGGAGCTGTTAGTTGGTGCAGTTCTAAACAAAGCGTTGTAGCGGGATCTACATGTCAAGCGGAGTACATAGCTGCTTTGGAAGCAGCAAATGAAGGAGTCTGGATGAAGGAGTTCATATCCGATCTAGGTGTCATACCTAGTGCATCGGGTCCAATGAAAATCTTTTGTGACAATACTGGTGCAATTGCCTTGGCAAAGGAATCCAGATTTCACAAGAGAACCAAGCACATCAAGAGACGCTTCAATTCCATCCGGGATCTAGTCCAGGTGGGTGACATAGAGATTTGCAAGATACATACGGATCTGAATGTTGCAGACCCATTGACTAAGCCTCTTCCACAAGCAAAACATGATCAGCACCAAGACTCCATGGGTGTTAGAATCATTACGGTGTAATCTAGATTATTGACTCTAGTGCAAGTGGGAGACTGAAGGAAATATGCCCTAGAGGCAATAATAAAGTTATTATTTATTTCCTTATAATCATGATAAATGTTTATTATTCATGCTAGAATTGTATTAACCGGAAACATAATACATGTGTGAATACATAGACAAACAAAGTGTCACTAGTATGCCTCTACTTGACTAGCTCGTTAATCAAAGATGGTTATGTTTCCTAAACCATGAACAATGAGTTGTTATTTGATTAACGGGATCACATCATTAAGAGAATGATCTGATTGACATGACCCATTCCATTAGCTTAGCACCGGATCGTTTAGTATGTTGCTATTGCTTTCTTCATGACTTATACATGTTCCTATAACTATGAGATTATGCAACTCCCGTTTACCGGAGGAACACTTTGGGTACTACCAAACGTCACAACGTTACTGGGTGATTATAAAGGAGTACTACAGGTGTCTCCAAAGGTACATGTTGGGTTGGCGTATTTCGAGATTAGGTTTTGTCACTCCGATTGTCGGAGAGGTATCTCTGGGCCCTCTCGGTAATGCACATCACTTAAGCCTTGCAAGCATTGCAACTAAATGAGTTAGTTGCGGGATGATGTATTACAGAACGAGTAAAGAAACTTGCCGATAACAAGATTGAACTAGGTATTGGAATACCGACGATCGAATCTCGGGCAAGTAACATACCGATGACAAAGGGAACAACGTATGTTGTTATGCGGTCTGACCGATAAAGATCTTCGTAGAATATGTAGGAGCCAATATGGGCATCCAGGTCCCGCTATTGGTTATTGACCGGAGACGTGTCTCGGTCATGTCTACATTGTTCTCGAACCCGTAGGGTCCGCACGCTTAAGGTTACGATGACAGTTATATTATGAGTTTATGCATTTGGATGTACCGAAGGTTGTTCGGAGTCCCGGATGTGATCATGGACATGACGAGGAGTCTCAAAATGGTCGAGACATAAAGATTGATATATTGGAAGCCTATATTTGGACATCGGAAGTGTTCCGGGTGAAATCGGGATTTTACCGGAGTACCGGGAGGTTACCGGAACCCCCCGGGGAGCTATATGGGCCTTAGTGGGCCTTAGTGGAAAAGAGAAGGAGCTGCCCTAGATGGGATGTGCGCCACCCTCCCTCCCCTAGTCCTATTAGGACAAGGAGAGGTGGCCGCCCCCCCCCCCCTCTCTCTTTTC
>NC_057797.1:484357226-484361716 GCF_018294505.1 Triticum aestivum
GGAGTAGGACTCTCCTGGCGCGCCAAGCTTGGCCGGCCAGCCTCCCCCCCTCTAGTCCTTTATATACTGAGGCAGAGACACCCCAGAAACACACAAGTTGATCCACGTGATCTATTCCTTAGCCATGTGCGGTGCCCCCAGCCACCATAGTCCTCGATAATACTGTAGCGGAGTTTAGGCGAAGCCCTGCTGCTGTAGTACATCAAGATCGTCACCACGCCGTCGTGCTGACGGAACTCTTCCCCGACACTTTGCTGGATCGGAGTCCGGGGATCGTCATCGAGCTGAACGTGTGCTCGAACTCGGAGGTGCCGTAGTTTCGGTGCTTGATCGGTTGGATCGTGAAGACGTACGACTACTTCCTCTACGTTGTGTCAACGCTTCCGCAGTCGGTCTGCGTGGGTACGTAGACAACACTCTCCCCTCTCGTTGCTATGCATCACATGATCTTGCGTGTGCATAGGAATTTTTTTTTGAAATTACTACAAAACCCAACAATAACAATTAGAATATATACAAATGAATAAACAAACATGCATGATAACATAATATACCAAATTTCGGCATTGCAACCGGGTCTCACGAGGGTGGCAAGTTGTCCACTCCTACAAGGTCCCAAGTAGCAGGTCTCCGACAAGAGATACATAACATATGCAAATTGGGCAATAATAAAAATGACACTTGACAGTGAAAAGACATCAAGAAAAAATAGTAGAAATTGACACTAATATTTCACATATTAGGTGACACAATGCATATGTTTTCTAAACAATGCAAGATGTAATAATAGTTTGACTAGCAAAAAATACTACTTATGTAGAAACAAGAGACTTACAAAACAACAAGTGTATAGAACAACAAGAACCAACTCACAAAGAAATAAGTTCATGCATAGTATGCAACCAGAACCATCTCAAACAACCGATGATAGATATCACTGTCCAAATGTGTAACAGAAAGCAAAACTACATGCTATCATAAACTCCGAGAGTACTAGTTCATAGGTTTAACAACCAATATGGCGGAGAAAAGTACCGGGGAAAATGTCAGCTTGCCAAAGAACCTGCATCGTGGAGGATAGGAAACTACAAATCTCTAGAAATGCTATCATACATGTCAGAGAACCAACTTACATTTTGTTGTGTCATCAAACCATGTGCTCACTGTCATTCTCTTATCTAAAAGAACCAGTTTATATTCAGGAGTGTCAACCAACCATGAAAACCATGATCAAGCTATAACACCAAGATGAATCAAACGAATCATATGGCGACATTCGACCACTCTCCTATCATACAATCAGTAACATGGCTATTTATTCAGACATAAATGACAGTAAGCGATGTTTCCATTGCTAAGTACAGAGGGAACACAAGACAAGAACACATAGTAATTGCAGAAATGAATCATTGTTTCTACTATATGACAAGATCAACAATCATTTTTGCAAACAAGAATATGATTACAAACATATATAATAGCCTCCTCTTTGCACTGCCATGGGAAGGGAAGGACCTAGAAGAGAAGAGTAGGCGTGGCATGCTTGCTATGCTACGCTTTGTTGACAAATGAAACCGGAGAAGCTGAGCGTGCCAGTGATCACCGCCATGATTTAGCAGCTCCAACTCCGATGACTGCATGAGTCTAGGATGGTGAGACTTTGACATTTCCGAACCCTTCTAGATCTGCATCCATGCTAGCTGTCACTCTCCTCACCATAACCAACCCCAACCCAGCCAGCCAGCAGTACTGCTGCTACCAGTATAGAGTATTACTACTACAAAGTGACGATGAGTGAGGAGATGATGACGATTGTTTCTACTAACCTCGGCCCTCGCGCTACACTGCAGTTGCAATCTTTATTGGGAAATGGAGTAGAAAAAAATCGGCCTACGATCATGATCCCATGAACAGTATGAAGATGCATAAGAGGTTTAGATTGGACCGTTACCAACTTCGATTTGCAGCGGAAGAAGAGTTGGTCTAGATCGTTGATGAAGTCCCTCGAACCTTTCACGAATGATCCCTTGAATCGTAGACCGAAAGCACAACCTCTCTACGGATTGCAGGCGTACGGGCTTCATGATCCAGCAGTGCTTCACCGTCTAGAGTTAATCGTCACCGGAGAATTAGAGGAGGGAGAAATAGAACCACAAATGGCTTATCTATTATGAGGAATAGAGATATTCAATCTAGATCAAAAGAACTAGACAAACAAGAGAGGAGGGGCGCCCGGAACAAAGGGACTTGTATGTCTCTAGGAAACCCCTCTCTAAGATAAGATATATAGGTGGGTGGGGGGGTGGCCGACCTGGGGAAGAGGATTCCCTTCCCTTGGCGCACCACCAGTATTGGGGATATACATAACAGGTAGGCCCACGAAGGGTCGAAATATCATGAAGCATGGGGTCCACACAACATGTGGGTCCAGGTCAATTTCATACATACAAACTATCCACTCGGACAAGCAGCATACTGTCCACTCGACCAAGAAACATACCATCCACTCGGATGACGGTTCACCACTCGACCGTACGACTCACTCGGATATACGAAGACCAGCAGGCAGCAAGGCAGTCAGCATCTTTCTAATAGTGAGGGCTTAATAGCGGGCTGGCATTATGGCATTCATACCCCACTTTGTAACATAGGAGGTGAGGGGGTGGCGCACTCTATATAAGCCACCCCCCACCACTAGACTTGGGGGGGTCTTTTCTTCCACCTCTCTCTCTTTTCACCATTAGTCTCAGGACTTAGCTCAGGCATGGGGATCCGTTCCTCTCTCTCACACACACATTGTAATCTCCGGATATATACTCAGATAAAACAAAGCCTCTCCGGAGCATGAGACGTAGGGTTGTTATCTCCACCGTGAGAGGCCCGAACTCGCTAAAACCACCGTGTCACCCATATGCATCTCGATAGATCATGCTCCGTTATCCTACCCCTCTCTTACTGTCGGAGTCGTTCCCACGACAGTTGGCGCCCACCGTGGGGCATGGCGTCTATCGAGCCATGATGCAAATGGTTTTATTTCTTCGATCTTCGTCCGTCGACCAACAATCATCAATGGAGGGTTCGATCCAGGATGCTCCGGACATCACTCCATTCACAGGAGAGACATGACACTCTCCGTACAGAGGGATTAGGAAGTTCCATTCCATACTATCTTGTTCTTTACAATCGATCATCAATCTAACAATGGTTGTTTTTTTTTCTTTTGTATGTACATGCACGAGCAAAGCATGGCAAACAGAGGAAACAAACATCCATCCAAGCACATACAAGGAGAACCATCCACCTTCAGGTTGACTTGCCTCACGTCTGCGTGAGATGACCACCTGAATCGGCGTTCTGGACATCGCCAATGGCAGCAATGACGGCGTGAAAGCAGTAAACCGACTGCGCCTCCACGCACGGCCATCGGCACCGATCGCTTCATCGCCGTCCCTGACCTCGGCACCACCAACTGCGCCTCCACACACGTCCACCGGTGTCGTCCGCCTCTTCATGGTCACGCACGACCGCCGGCGTCGTCGTCACGCACGGCCACCGGAGCCGTTCACCTCGTCATCGACTTCGGCCTCGTGTTCGCGGCTGCTCGGCGACGACCTCCGCAGTGAAGGCGCAGGCCCGACGCAGCATAGGCGTGCAGTGCTTCTTCCTCCGGCGCCGGTCGCCGGCGACGGTCTCGGTGGCGGGGGTGCGCTGCAGCGACGGCCTAGGAAACGGCCTCGATACGCAAGCCTCGATACGCAAGCAATGGCCCTTCATCCGAATTAAAGGAGTCAACGCCTGGTAAGTGCATGCATAACGTTGGTTGTTTCCTCAATCAATTAACTGCATGCAGGGAAAAACAAGGAAACGGAAGGACGACTCCCACCAATAGGCAACCCCGCTGGCTCCGCTATGTCAAGGTATAATTGCCTCATTAATCGGCCAATTGGTGAGGATTTACAACATCAGTTACCTAATTATTGCGGCCATAAGTGCGTTGCTTTAGCGCTAGTTAATTGGTGCATGCATGCATGCCGTTAACTCGGCGGCTATGCTGGCTATACTTGCTAACTTGCAAGGAAGCGTTGGTACAACAAAATATATTTGTAGGTGTACATGTACTTGCTATATTAATTGGCAGGTCGCTCGTCCGGACAGCACAACAATTCACTCGACCGGACAGCACATCAATTCACTCGGATGAACATATATCTCACGCGGGCGAGTAACACGATGACATGTTAGCTCGTATGAAGTCTGCATCTACACGACTAACATGCAGGCACTTGGTCAGTCATGTGAGCCACCCCGCGCGTCGCTACTCGGCGGGACGGGTCTACTTCACTCGGCCATCCCGCGCATTGCTACTCCGCGGGACGGGTCTACTTCACTCGGCCACCTCGCGCGTCGCTACTCGGCGGGACGGGTCTACTTCACTCGGCCACCCCGCGCATCGCTACTCGGCGGGATGGGTCTACTTCACTCGGCCACCC
>NC_057797.1:484361909-484362560 GCF_018294505.1 Triticum aestivum
GGCCATCCCGCGCACCGCTACTCCGCGGGACGAGTCTACTTCACTCGGACGTCTCGCGCGTCGCCACTCCGCGGGACGGGTCTACTTCACTCGGACGCCCCGCGCATCACCACTCCGCGGGACGGGTCTACTTCACTCGACCACCCCGCGCATCGCTACTCCGCGGCAAGCATCTTCATCACTCGGCCGCCCGCGCGTCGCCACTTGGTTGGTCACCTCATCACCATTCGACCGTCCCGTGTGTCGCCAATCGGTTAGTCACCTCATCACCACTCGGTCACGCCGCGACACAGTTTTTACAATCTCATAAATGATTGTTATTCTTTTTTATATGCTCTAAATCCCCCAGTGGGTGACTTAGTTGCGAATCCGCCTCGCCTAAGTTTCAAAAAATCCTACCGGGTGGAGAGCAACCCTCCCACTCGGGGGCTTAGCTGCAGTCTAGTACTCGCCTAAGTTTCAAAAAATCCTACCGAGTGGAGAGCAACCCTCCCACTCGGGGGCTTAGCTGCAGTCTAGTACTCGCCTAAGCTTCAAAAAATCCTACCGAGTGGAGAGCAACCCTCCCACTCGGGGGCTTAGTTGCAGTCTAGTACTCGCCTAAGTTTCAAAAAATCCTACCGAGTGGAGAGCAACCCTCCCACTCGAGGG
>NC_057797.1:484362570-484363105 GCF_018294505.1 Triticum aestivum
ACTTCACTCGGACGTCTCGCGCGTCGCCACTCCGCGGGACGGGTCTACTTCACTTGGACGCCCCGCGCGTCACCACTCCGCGGGACGGGTCTACTTCACTCGACCACCCCGCGCATCGCTACTTCGCGGCAAGCATCTTCATCACTCGGCCGCCCCGCGCGTCGCCACTTGGTTGGTCACCTCATCACCACTCGACCGTCCCGTGTGTCGCCAATCGGTTAGTCACCTCATCACCACTCGGTCATGCCGTGACACAGTTTTTACAATCTCATAAATGATTGTTATTCTTTTTTATATGCTCTAAATCCCCCAGTGGGTGACTTAGTTGCGAATCCGTCTCGCCTAAGTTTCAAAAAAATCCTATCGAGTGGAGAGCAACCCTCCCACTCGGGGGCTTAGCTGCAGTCTAGTACTCGCCTAAGTTTCAAAAAATCCTACCGAGTGGAGAGCAACCCTCCCACTCGGGGGCTGAGCTGCAGTCCAGTACTCGCCTAAGTTTCAAAAAAATCCTACCGAGTGGAGAGCAACCCTCCCA
>NC_057797.1:484363760-484373790 GCF_018294505.1 Triticum aestivum
GCCCCGCGCGTCGCCACAGGTTGGTCACCTCATAACCACTCGGCCGCCCCGCGTGTCGCCACCAGGTTGGTCACCTCATCAGCACTCGGCTGCCCCGTGCGTCGCCAATCGGTTGGTCACCTCATCACCACTCGGCCACCCCGTGCGTCGCCACTCGGTTGGTCACCTCATCATCACTCGACCGCCCCGCGCGCCTTCAGACAGCTAAGTCATTTTACATTCTGTTATTTTCGTCTTCCCGAGTATCCCATAATTCACACATCACGTTCACTCGGACGCCACACCACCGAGTGTACCCCTATGCTCGACTGCTTATTTTCACATACTTGCTTAGTACTGGTTATGTGACTCCCAAGTCCAACTTCCATTTTTTCGCATATATCATTTACGAACACCATGTGTCGTTCTTCATTTCGAGTTTGCATCGGTCCTCCGGGGCTGCAACTCAGTCGAAACACTACACTTCCGTTTTATTTTAGCCAGTATTCCAACGAGTTCAGTAGCATCACTCGCTTCGACAAGTGCGAACGAATCCTTCGCTCTTTTAGACTTTTGCTGGTCAACCAACAAGCCCCTTGCACTCCCAGCGGGTGTCTATGGGTGTTATTCACACAAATCATTTCAGCACACATCAAATTTCCTCAAGAAATTATTGTGTTGACTTGTGCCATTTTTTACACAAGTTACGCGATCACTCGACAGCCTTACGCGCCAACTTCATCGCTGCTCGGACTCGGTCACCATACTGATCCTAGCGCACCACAACACTGACCTTGTCCCTCTGTTGACTTCAAACACGTCCGACCAACCCCTCTAGAAATTCTCTTCATTGTATCAATGATATAGACCTGGTCGGGCATGAGACAGATAAGTCCCTTTCATAATTAAACTTCACACTTCACTCTTTTGCGAGTTTGCCTCTTTCGAGCATCACTCGGAAGCTTCTCCTTATCTTTACCCAAATCCGACTCGATGAATTGCAAATCATCCATTCAAGACTATATTTCTCATATTCCGGCATGTACGTTGTCGAAGCCTGTTGTATGCTCGGGGGCTACGCCGCACTCGGGGGCTGCACCTCATTTGAAATGACACTCGCCTGAGTGGTCGAGTACTTCATCACCAGGCAGATCCTTCACTTCAACAAGTGCATTCGATCCGCCACTTGGACAAGTTTTATAATCACCCAGATGCTCTGCACACCATCTTCTTTCCTACTCAGACTCAGTTGTCACGCCGGTCTTGTTGCGTCGCAACCACACCAAACTCGTCACTACATAAGCTTCGAAAGCATTCGACTAAGTCCTCCGAGGACCATTTTCACCGTCCGGTGACACATGACTTCGCCTTAGCCGTTTCGCGCGCCGCCACTCGGTTGTGCACGTCTTCACCACTCGGCTGCCCCGTGCATCTTCACTTGGCTAGATATGTAGTCCTACATTCGACCACTTCACACGTCATCACCATTCGGCCGCCCCACGCGTCGCCACTCGGTTGCGCGCGTCTTCACCACTCGACCGCTCCGTGCATCGTCACTCGGTTGTACACATCATCGCCCCTCTACCGCCTCGCGCGTCACCATCAGTTGGACATGTCTTTACCTCTACACCCCCAACACGGGAACGGCTAAGTTACTCATATGGTCAAACCTCATATCACACTCTGTAGCAAGTTTACCTCCTTCGAGCATCACTCGGGGGCTACACACGGCAGTTGGCCATGTCACCCTCAGAGGTTACGCCCATTTGGTCAACCTGTTGATCACATCAGGAATATTCTTCTGACCATACATGCTCGGTTCGCCGAAGATCTATAAGTGAAGCACGTCCACTTGGATAAATACCCCTTTCATGCAAAAGGGTAAAAATGAAGCACCATCACTGAATCGTACAGGCTACCTTACTCGTCGAACATCGTTCGTAGAACCACCTCGTTACGCATCCATCCGATTGATTCAATTCCAGACAAAGATATTTGCTGTGCCAACTGCCTGGAGGTTTACCGAGAGACTTAAACCCTCTGCCAGACTCATCTAGTCCGACAGAGGCTCGGGGACTACACCCAGTGGGTGCACTCAGCGTGCCCCCACTGGAAGAGAACTCAGAAAGAAACATTTTGCTCGATGCAAACCCATCTCCAGTATTACTCGACCTCCGAGTCAGAGAAGAACAAGTTCGATCAATACCAGCTAAGAAGAGTTTTAGTTCTCTCATACCCCCGCCGACTGCCCGCAGTCGACGGCGGTCTCGGGAACTACACCCAGTGGGTGCACTCAGCGTGCCCCCACTGGAGTAATCTCCACTCGGTACGGCCTGACCAGTCCGAGTGATGAACAACAACAAAAAGACAGGCTCTAAGACTCCCGCCGACTGCCCGCAGTCGATGGCAGTCTCGGGGACTACACCCAGTGGGTGCACTCAGCGTGCCCCCACTGGAATGGTATCCACTCGGAACGGTTCGCCCAACCCGAGTGACGGCCAAACAACAAAAAAGACACGTTCCAGGCGTGAAGAAATTCCGAGTAATTAGTTACTCGATGTAGGCCCAGCTCCAAATCACTCCAAAAAAAATTCTATAAGGCGAGTTTAACGCTCCTCCATGGACCTGTTTTGAGCCTTCTTCTAGGACTCAAAGTGTGAAACTCACAAGTGTGGATCTGAAACCGACTCGTATTGACGTTCCTCCGGGATAAGAATGGCATCTCTCTAAAAGAGCAGTCCATGTGTCAATCTGGTTGCACGGATTTAATGACACGCCCATACTCAGATCACGAGTTAAACCTCTCCCGAGAGATGAACAAATGTCACCAAGTTGCTCCTCACAGACACTTACCTCGATTAGTCGGGAAGCATGGTGCCAGAATCCATTGAGATTTTGTTCAAACCTTGGTTGTCTGAAAGCGCGGCGACATGTACCGAGTATTTCTGTAATCACTCGGACCAAACTGTGTCTTACACCAACTCGTTCTGCAAAATCGCAATCGATTCGGGGGCTAATGTTGGGGATATACATAACAGGTAGGCCCATGAAGGGTCGAAATATCATGAAGCATGGGGTCCACACAACATGTGGGTCCAGGTCAATTTCATACAGACACACTATCCACTCGGACAAGCAGCATACTGTCCACTCGACCAAGAAACATACCATCCACTCGGATGACGGTTCACCACTCGACCGTACGACTCACTCGGATATACGAAGACCAGCAGGCAGCAAGGCAGTCGGCATCTTTCTAATAGTGAGGGCTTAATAGCGGGCTGGCATTATGGCATTCTTACCCCACTTTGTAACATAGGAGGTGAGGGGGTGGCGCACTCTATATAAGCCACCCCCCACCACTAGACTTGGGGGGGGTCTTTTCTTCCACCTCTCTCTCTTTTCACCATTAGTCTCAGGACTTAGCTCAGGCATGGGGATCCGTTCCTCTCTCTCACACACACATTGTAATCTCCGGATATATACTCAGATAAAACAAAGCCTCTCCGGAGCACGAGACATAGGGTTGTTATCTCCACCGTGAGAGGCCCGAACTCGCTAAAACCACCATGTCACCCATATGCATCTCGATAGATCATGCTCCGTTATCCTACCCCTCTCTTACTGTCGGAGTCGTTCCCACGACAACCAGGGAGGAGTCCTCCTCCAACTTGGTTTTGCCCCCCCCCAAGCTTGTCTAACAAGATAGGAGGGCGCCACTCTCCCTATTAGGCCTTTAGCTAATTCTATTAGCCCACAACCCCTAAATAAATACTAGGAGCCTCTCAATCAATATTAGATCCCTCTAATATTTATATTAGGTCTCCGAAAGCAATTTCCGCCTATTATCATTTTTCGGTATTCCCCAAAACATTTCTGGTAACCCCAAAATGCTTCTAGTTTCTCTCGAAACTATTTATTATGTTCCCGAAACTATTCCTAGAATATTTTCTCATAACTCTCACTCCACAATCACTCAACTAATCGTGATTCTCTTAAGCGTGTGACCTAGGTTCCATAAAACATAGACCTGAACAAAACTCCCTTTTGTTCAATGATCAATAGCAGAACCATGGACATCCATATTGAGCCCTATGAATACACGAATGATATTCAAGTGAACCTTTGGTTATCATATGCTATTCCCTTTGCTTCACGATACTTTACAAAACCCGAGGTGAGATATATCAGTATCCTCTTGAGTCATGCTCATGCTCACTATACCGGTCTCCTTGTTACCGGTTTTGTTCTTCTTTCTCGTTGACATCTTCTGGCATCCCTGTGACACGGTCACCCATGTCTGTCCAGACGACGACGGATGTCATCACATTAAGAGGGCCCTAATAATATATCGATGAGCAAACCCCACTCTTGAGTCATCTAGCTCCTTGTCCGATGAACCTGAAAGTTGTCGTTATGATCACCGTGTTATAGATGATGTTTGAGCAACCCCAAAGTCCATCATCTAGTATGAAGTACTATGCTACTCTCATGGTCTAAAGAACTAAAGCATATGTTCATCATGTTATATCAATAAACTTGTGACGATTACATCTCAAAATATAACAAACAAGTTGGGTCAATTGAATATAATCATTCTTCTAACATCATACTCTCAATGTTGTTTGGTATCCTTGTTACACTTGACCAAATACCCATGATCAGAAAAACATGATCACACAACACTTGAACTAGTCCTAGAAGCAAGACTAGGAATCAGATTTTACCGTTCCAGGCTATACAACATGGCAACGCTCTAGGCTATACAAACGTGCTGATTATCAAGTTACATCAGTGAATGAATCCATGAATTGACCAACATATAGAGTAACAAGAAGCAAAATCTACGATCTCCATGGTTGATGATCATGATGGCCATATTGTCTCCACTCATGCAATCACACTGCAAAACTTCATGATGAAGTTGGAGATGATGTACCACTGATGCGCTAGCGACTTCGCATCGTGTTCATGGATAATATGCATGTCATAGGGCGTGAAGCTTTTTTTGCTCGTGAAACGAAGCATGCACATTTTGCCAAATGGCCGAGCCTTCGCTCATGCCTACAAAGTCTGCAGATACGGCTAACCATGCATCTCACAAAAAGTCATCGTCGATCACCGAATACCCCACCATCGTGCCTGCTGGGCATGGTGACTGCCATGGACGGTGTTGACAGGGGCAGAAGGGTACAACTACAGAGGGATCCTGAGTGGACGACGACGAACTCCAAAGCGGGCAGACGCGTAGGTGGGGGTTTGCGGATGTCTGGGCGGCTGCTAGAGAGGTACAATGACGCGGCGGATATGATGGGTGTGAATGAAAGCAAAGGGGAGCAAGACGGAGCAGAAGAAAAGTGGGCCGAAAGATGGATTTAAATGAGCCAGGTTGTCGAAGTCCTACGCCGCTTCGGACTCCCGCAAAGTTTCCTCAATTGGCTTCCAGTTAGTGGAAAAACAGACAGCCAATCTTTGACAGATCAAAGCAGGGCTGCGGTGGATGACAAAACTCGAATTTGAGAGTTGAGAGTTTGCGTTGAAGATTCCCTGAGCACGGCAAAAGACCTCGTGCCATACGGGATGGGGACGAATCCATCCTGTACCGGATCAAGCGATTTGTTTTTTCTCCCCGCACCGTGACCCTTGGTACTCGGTGCTTATCCTCTAGAGCCGTCGCTCTCAGGAATCTACGGACCCAAAAACCTATTCACAGGAACAAGGGATCACGAGATGCCACCATCGTCGCGGCTCAGCTCGTGGTACTACTACCAGAATAGAATTCTCGCTAGTGGTGGCGGATAACGGGAGCACGGCGCCAAGGCGGACACGTACACCATACGTATGCGTGTGTATAGCTCGCGACGACGCATCGCCGGCGGCAGCAACGCGACGTGAGCCTGCTAACTAACCGGTAGCTCGGTGGATGCAGTAGGCCTATCCGGTCCAGGTCCAGGTCAGCCGTAGGGCCGGCTACTGTAGCGTTTCGTTAGCGCCGTAGAAGACGCGCGTGGCGTATATGTGCCCAGCGACGTGGCATCGTCGTGTCCTTTTCTGCGTCAAGCGGTAAAGCGCGACGGTGTGTAAAAGCTAGTCGATCCAGGGCTATATCCGTTTCCTCCGAGGAACAGCAGAGGGGCTAGTACAGGGGGCTAGTGGCCGGCAAGCAGCGACTCTCCCGGCCTCCATGAGCTGCACAACCCTCCTCCAAGAACTCCTCGCATGGTCGCATGGTGTGCACTTTTGGCATATTTTGCGCGCCATTTGATCCACTAGCTAGATAGCTAGGAGGAAATAAGACCACGTACGCCTACTTTTGAGGACCTACGGAGCTTTCGTACGAATGTGCTGACACGGCAGCATGTAAATTGTCTATGCAGCTGTATAATTAACAATGGTCGAAAAGACAATGCTGGAGAGAATCAGAACAAGATTTTGTACTTGTTGTATTGTTTGTTGGTGACTTGAAAAGCTGTCCAAGACAAAAGACAAAAAAATAATTGCGAGTGAAAACAATGTGCAAGACAAATATTGATGATCAATATATATGGATTTGCTATTGCTCGTCTAGATGAGAAATAATAAAGTTTCGGAGGTGCTCGTAGAGGTGAGTGTGCAAGTGTGTGTTCATAGGTGTAGAAGTGTATACTCTACCCAATGCAATCAAAAGACCAATTTGATGAAAAAAGACTAGGCAATACATTTATACGTCAACAATATGGGTGAGTGTATGTGGGCATCCGCGATTGTACTTTGTTAAGAAAAACTCTTACACAACGAATCTCCACGTAAAATCAAACAGTGTAGGAGTCAGATGAGACATAGTTATTTATCATCTAGATTAGAGCCAGGTACACTCCTGCCAACAAGATATCGGTCCTAACAAAAGAGGTTGTGGCGTTGGTTTCTTCCTCTTTTTTTCTTTGCTGTCGCGGCGGCAAATCTAAGTACTTGCCGGCTCCAACTGTCGGGTCATGGATTCTCCTTCTATCTGCCTACTGCTCCAGCGTCCGGCGGTGGGTGGAAAAAAGAATCGTGATGCCTTGGCTCCGGTTGGTAGCCCAGGTTATGATCCCCCCCCCCCTCTCTCTCACACACACACACATACGTACACGAACAGGCGGATGGTGGTGTCTAATCATTCAGTTGATCTTTTGATTTTTGACCCACTCGAGTTTGTCCATGGGGACAGAGTTGATGGAGCTCCAGAGTAGATTCCATGCGCTCCTAGAGGCAGTGGGGTTAAGGTTTCTAGCCCCGCGTTTTGCAACGGTGAAATATGGTGTCAAACGCTTTAGATCGGTTCTGCGGTTCAATGGAGACGACTATGGCTTGAGGGTCCTTATCCTTAGGGGCACGCGCATGAAGACTTCTTGGTTTCCATCGATAAGGCCAGGCTAGCTTCGGTAAGGGAGCCACAACTCTGGCACGTTGGCGGCTCGTTCTGGTGGCGGTAGTGGTCAAAGGACCTTGATGTATTTTTTTATTATGTTAGGGATGCTTTATACTTCCGGTGAATATTTGTAATATGTCTGGACCTTTTTCACAAAAAGAGAAGTCCTACTAACATGATCATAAAACCTATTCTCGAAAGCCAGCCGGTGTGTCTATCAAGGAGAGCAATTCAGTGCGGCAACTTCAACATATTTTCCATGTTGTTCGTGGCATGATCTGGTTGCCCAACTCTTTGGACTAGTGGTAATGGATGCAAGCCTATACTACGTGGGGAGGTGCCCCACCGTTGTTTCTTCAGTGATTTATGGATCAGGATGAGACGAACAACCCACTGCAGCACAACATCAACTACCACCACCATATGCAATACCATGACCACGAGATAATCCCAAATACTGGCGCCTCCATGAAGGTAACACTGCATGAAAGTCGTCGCCGTCTTCTGTTTTCACCCAGGGGAGCTTAGTTCCCCACTACCACGTAAAACTTATATGTCTCAAACATATCTATAAAAATTTACTATGTTCATGCTACTTCTATATCATTATTGCAACACTTTGGCACATATTTGTATTGATATATTGGACTAATCTATTAATGTAGTACCTAGTGACACTTGCTCTTTTATTCATTGTTTGGACTTTGTAGAAAAATACCTTTCTCGGGACTAAAAAATAAAAAAATTCCTTTAGAAAGTTTCACATCAGTACAAAGCCAGGAGCGCGAGAGGAGGCCAGAGAAGAGCAACCGTGGCTCCACATGGTGGGGCCATGTGTCCAAGGCCTAGCCGGCAAGGTGGGGCCACATGGAGGCCCTCAACTACCTTTCAACCGTCTCTCGGTTCCCTGCCTTTATATTTCTCTGAAAAACCCAAAAACAATTATCAAGAATTTTTCTGCCGCCACACGCGTTCCGAGGTGATCCTATCTGGAATCATTTTTTGTTACTCTGTCGCATGGGTAAATCATCATTGAAGTTATGTTCATGGATCGTGTTGTCATCATGTCCATGTGTGAGTAGTCCTCGTTGGATCATGGGTCCATATAGTATCTAGATGACATACTCTCTCCCTTGATTCTCAATACAAAGATCAAATGAGCTTCCGTACATGATTGTTATCCAACTAATGTAATTCTTGATGTGTTCATTGTGGTGTGATGAATTGTCACTCTATTATTATATCTATATATGATTTCTTTTGGATTATTTGTTGCGTTAATTATAGACACTAGATGACCCGTTGCACCAATTCATGCAGAGACTAACTGCAACCCAGAACCTAGGCGGACTATTTGAAACATAAAAGAGGAAGCTAAGCAAGTGGAGTTCGAATCACGAGGTCGCGACAAGTAGGAACACTGCAATCATGGTGGCGTCACTTCAAAGACATCAGGACAGGCGAACCTCGTGACCTCAAACCCATAGCCTCGGCATGGACCAAAGCACGGTGGGAGGCCCGAATCCTTGGAACCTCCACTGGTGGCTCCGAAGTCACAAGAATGATGTCCCGGAAGCCCCATACATGGCAATCCCGAAACCCTTCTAAAGCCAGACTTACCAGGGCAGGCCATGATAAACGATCGAGGCTAAAGGAGACCACATGGGTTCTCATTCTCGAAGGCCAAGATACTCCAACTCGAGACACGCTCGGTGGATACTGACAGTACAATATACTGGGGATGGCTTGTAGAGGGGAAGCCCGGCACTAGGCCTACCACGGTTCCCATGCGTCCTGGACGAACCCCGGCGATAGGAGGGATCCCGTAGGCCCAGATGGAACCCGGGACCATCTTGGCATGCAAGCCAAGATGGCGGTGGCATGAGATCAGCCCCCCCCCCCCTGTTAACCCTTTCCCCTACTGTCTATACAAGGCGGGCCTAGGGGTAGTCATTCACATCTACTTCCGTAGTCCATAACTCTCGATAGCTTATACATCATCTCCATTGTAACCCCTCGCACGAGGTGCTCCACCATGAATACATATAGAATCAGGACATAGGTATTACCTCTCCTAGAGGACCTGAACCAGGGTAACCCCCTTGTGTGAACTACCTTTCCGTACTTTCAGCTGCGTTCACCACCCCACCAAGGGTACTGCCAGTTCTTCGTACCGTCACCTTCTACCCTCGACTTATTCCTACCTCCAACCACTATATATTTTATACCTCTTGCACTTGTTGGGGAACATAGCATGCAATTTCAAAATTATTCCTACGCTCAGCAAGATCTATCTAGGAGATGCATAGAAATGAGAGGGGAGAGTGTGTCCACGTACCCTCGTAGACCAAAAGCGGAAGCGTTTGACAACGCAGTTAAGGTAGTCGAACTTCTTCTTGTTCCGACCGATCAAGCACCGAACGTATGACACCTCCGAGTTATGCAGACGTTCAGCTCGATGACGTCCACGTACCCTCTTGATCCAGGCGAAGTGTCGAGGGAGAGTTTCGTCAGCACGACGGCGTGGTGACGGTGATGATGAAGTGATCCGCGTAGGGCTTCGCCTAAGCACTACGACAATATGACCGGAGGCGTAAACTGTGGAGGGGGCGCCGCCCACGGCTAGGAATCAATGTTGTGTGTTCTAGCGGTGCCCCCCAT
>NC_057797.1:484374127-484380391 GCF_018294505.1 Triticum aestivum
GGTGGGAGAGGGAGAGGGGCTGCAAGGGCCGCCCCAAGTAGGAGTAATCCTACTTGGGTGCCTCCTCCAAGTCGGCCTCCCCCCTTCCATATCCATTAGAGGGGAAAGGAAAGAGAGGGGGAGGGGAAGGAAAGGGGGAGGCCGAATCCTCCCCTTTCCTTCTTCCTTCCCTTTCCCTTCCTTATCCTCCTATTCGGCCTATGGGGGCACACCAGCCCCTTTTGGGGCTGGTCTGTCCCTCTCTTGGCCCATTAGGCCCATATAGCTTGCCGGGGGTTGCCCGGAACCCCTTCCGGTGACCCGATACGTACCTGGTACCCCCAGAACACTTCTGGTGTCCAAATACTATCGTACTATATATGAATCTTTACCTCTCGGCCATTTTGAGACTCCTCGTCATGTCCGTGATCTCATCCGGGACTCCGAACAACATTCGATCACCAAATCACATAGCTCATATAATACAAAATTATCATCGAACGTTAAGCGTGCGGACCCTACGGGTTCGAGAACTATGTAGACATGACGGAGACACCTCTCCGGTCAATAACCAATAGCGGAACCAGGATGCTCATATTGGTTCCCACATATTCTAGAAGATCTTTATCGGTCGTACCGTAATGACAACATACGTTATTCCCTCTGTCATCGGTATGTTACTTGCCCGAGATTCGATCGTCGGTATCTTCATACCTAGTTCAATCTCGTTACCGGCAAGTCTCTTTACTCGTTCCGTAATGCATCATCCCGCAACTAACTCATTAGTCACATTGCTTGCAAGGCTTATTATCATGTGCATTACCGAGAGGGCCCAGAGATACCTCTCCGATACTCGAAGTGACAAATCCTAATCTCGATCTATGCCAACCCAACAAACACCTTCGGAGATACTTGTAGAGCATCTTTACAATCACCCAGTTACGTTGTAATGTTTGATAGCACACAAGGTATTCGTCCGGTATCCGGGAGTTGCATAATCTCATAGTCGAAGGAATATGTATTTGACATGAAGAAAGCAATGGCAATAAAATTGAACGATCAATATGCTAAGCTTACGATGGGTCTTGTACATAACATCATTCTCCTAATGATGTGATCACGTTATCAAATGACAACTCATCTCCATGGTTAGGAAACCTTAACCATCTTTGATCAACGAGCTAGTCAAGTAGAGGCTCACTAGGAACACAGTGTTTGTCTATGTATTCACACATGTATTAAGGTTTCCGATTAATACAATTCTAGCATGAATAATAAAACTTTATCATGATATAAGGAAATATAAAATAACAACTTTATTATTGCCTCTAGGGCATATTTCCTTCAGTCTCCCACTTACACTAGAGTCAATAATCTAGTTCACATCGACATGTGATTTAACACCAACAGTTCACATCTTTATGTGATTAACACCCATAGTTCACATCGCCATGTGACCAACACCCAAAGGGTTTACCGGAGTCAATAATCTAGTTCACATCGCTATGTGATTAACACCCTAAGTGTACTAAGGTGTGATCATGTTTTGCTTGTGAGAGAAGTTTAGTCAATGGGTCTGCCACATTCGGATCCATATGTATTTTGCAAATTTCTATGTCTACAATGCTCTGCATAGAGCTATGATACGTCTCCAACGTATCTATAATTTTTAATTGTTTCATGCTATTATATTATCAACCTTGGATGTTTTATATGCATTTATATGCTATTTAATATGATTTTTGGGACTAGCCTATTAACCGAGAGCCTAGTGCTAGTTTCTATTTTTTTCCTTGTTTTAGAGTATCGCAAAAAAGGAAAATCAAACGGAGTCCAATTGACCTGAAACTTCACGGGACTTATTTTTGGACCAGAAGAAGCCCACGGAGTATCGGAGATTAACCAGAAGAGTCCGGGGCTGCCCACGAGGGTGGGGGAGCGCCTGCCCCCCTCGGCGCGCCCCCTGCCTCATGGACAGCCCGGAGATCCACCTGTCGTGGGAACGATTCCGACAATAATAAGGTATAGGGTAACGGAGCATGATCTATCGAGATGCATATGGGTGACACGGTGGTTTTAGCGAGTTCGGGCCTCTCACGGTGGAGATAACAGCCCTACGTCTCGTGCTCCGGAGAGGCTTTGTTTTATCTCAGTATATATCCGGAGATTACAATGTGTGTTCGAGAAAGAGAGGGAGAGTGGATCTCCATGCCTGAGCTATGTCCTGAGACTAATGGTTAGAAAGAGATAGGTGGAAGAAAAGGAGCCCCACTAGTCTAGTGGTGGGGGGTGGCTTATATAGAGGGCGCCACCCCCTCACCTCCTATGTTACAAAGTGGGGGCGTTAATGCCATAACTCAGCCTACTACTAAGATGATGCTTCGCGTGCCTTGTCGACTGCTGGTCTTCGCATATCCGAGTGAGGTCAGGTGTTCTGAGTGGAACGAGTTCGTCGAGTGGAGTGCTATGCTCCGAGTGGTTGTTGTCATCCGAGTGACTTGATGGTCATCTGAGTGGATACTATGTCTGTACGAAATTTATTCGGACCCACATGCTGTGTGGACCCCATGCTTTATGATATTTCGACCCTTCGTGGGCCTACCTGTTATGTGTATCCCCAACATTAGCCCCCGAATCGATTGCGATTTTGCAGAACGAGTTTGTGAAAGACACAATTTGGCCCTAGTGATTACCGAAATACTCGGTACTTGTCATCGTGCTTTCAGACAACCGAGGTTTTAACAAAATCTCAATGGATTCTGGTACTGTGCTTCCCAACTGATCTGGGGTAAGTGCCCGTAAGAAGCAACTTGGTGACATTCAATCATCTCTCGGAAGAGGTTAACTTGTGATCAGAGCGTGGATGTGTCATTAAATCCGGGCAAGAAGATTGACGCATGGACTGTTCTCTCGGAGAGATGCCATTCTTATCCCGGAGGAACATCAATACGAGTCGGTTCTTGATCCAAGCTTATGAGTTTCATGCTTTGAGTCCTAGAAGAAGGCTCAAGATAGGTCCACAGAGGAGCGTTAAACTCACCTTATAGCAATTTTTTTGGTAGCCGATGGGAGCCTTAGAACTTGTTTGTTTGTTGTTCTCCACTCGGACCGGTCAGGCCGTACCGATTGGAGATTACTCCAGTGAGGGCACGCTGAGTGAACCCACTGGGTGTAGTCCCCGAGACCGTTGTTGACTGCGGGCAGTCGGCGGGGGTCTGAGAGAACTAAAAATCTTCTTAGTTGGTACCGATAGAACTTGTTCCTCTCCGACTCGGAGGTCGAGTAGCACTTGAGTATCTGGTATTGGTCTAGCTTGCCCTTCCTCGACTCGGAAGTCGAGTAGCACTTGAGTGATCTAGAGCTGGTCTTGCATCGAGCAAAATGTTTCTTTCTGAGTTCTCTTCCACTGGGGGCACGCTGAGTGCACCCACTGGGTGTAGTCCTCGAGCCTCTGTCGGATAAGATGTGTCGGACAGAGGGTTTAAGTCTCCTGGTAAACCTCCACGCAGTCGACATGGTAAATATCTTTTAGTATGAAATTGAGTCAATCAGATGCATCTTTAGGCGCTTGACATGGTAAGTAAGCTCAACCTGGAGCTGAGTTAGTCGGACTGATCTTCATGCACTCGGCATGGAATAAATTCAGCCTGGAACTTGGTCAAGCAGTTGAATCTTCGTGCTCTCGGCACGGTGAATGAATTCGTATTTGGAACTGCCGACTATAGAAAAAAGCTAGACACTCCAGGGAGTAATCGTTCCAGCAGTACTTCTTATATTGACCGTTATATTTTGCCTGAAAGGGGTATTTGTAAGAGTGGACATGCTTCCCAACTGATCGGGGTATATTGACTGCAAGGAAGAACTTGGTGGCACTGTATGTCTCCCGGAGGAGATAGACTAGTGGTCTGACATGGACGTGCCATGAAACCCGAGTGGCGAGGCTAGTGTGTGGGCTGACTCTCCGGAGAGATGCCACTCATTATCCCGGGGGAACACCAGCACATGCCATCTCCGAGTCCAAGTTTGTGAAACTGACGCCTTGGAGCCTAGGACAAGGGCCAAGTGTATCCGTAGAGGAGCATCATTTTCACCCTTTTGCAGTCCTGAAGACGACTTCAAGAAATGATTTGGGCAATCGCCCGAGTGGATAGTACTACCCTTATAGATTTTCGGCGGAACGAGCATGTATGGTCAGAAAGATATTCCTGATGTGATCAATGGGTTGATCGAATGGGCATAACCCCTGAGGGTAGCATGCCAACGGCTGTACGTAGCCCCCGAGTGATGCTCGAACGAGGTAAGCTTGCTACAGAGTGTGATATGAGGTTTGATCATATGAGTAACTTAGTCATTCCTGTGTTGGGGCTGTAGAGGTGAAGGCATGTCCAACTGATGGTGACGCGTGAGGCGGTCGAAGGGCGATGATGTGTATGACTGAGTGGCGACGCGTGGGGGCGACCGAGTGGTGAAGAAGTGCACAACCGAGTGGCGACACGCGGAGCGTCCGAGTGGTGAAGACATGCCCAACCGAGTGGCAATGCGCGGGGCGGCCGAGTCATGATGTGCGAGGTGGTCGAATGATGAAGACGTGCATAACTGAGTGGCAATGCGCGGGGCGGCCGAGGGGTAAGGATGTGTACAACAGAGTGACGACGTGCGGGGCGGCCGTGTAGTGAAGGCATGCACAACCGAGAGGCGACGCGCGGAGTGGCGAGTGGTGAAGACGTGCACAACCGAGCAGTGACGCATGGGGCGGCCGTGTGGTGAAGGCATATACAACCGAGAGGCGACACACGGAGCGGCCGAGTGGTGAAGACATGCACAACTGAGTGGTGACGTGCGGGAGGGCCGAGTGACGACACGCAGCGTGGCCAAGTGACGACGCGCGGGGCAGCCGAGTGAAAGATTGGATGTCCAGCCAAGTGGCTGAAATGGTCTTCGAAGGAGTTAGCCAGATGCTTTCGAAGCTAATGTAGCGACGAGGTCGGTGCAGTGTGGTTGCGACGCAACAAGACCAGCGTGACAACCGAGTCTGAGTAGGAATAAAAGGTGGCGTGCAGAGCATCTGGGTGATTATAAAACTTGTCAAAGTGGCGTATCGAATGCACTTGTTGAAGTGAAGGATCTAACTGGTGATGAAGTACTCGACTACTCAGGAGAGTCTCATTCCAAATGAGATGCAGCCCCAATGCGGCGTAGCCCCCGAGCGTACTATAGGCTTCGACAACGGACATGTCAGAATACGAGAAATATAATTTTGAATGAATGATTTGCAATTCATCAAGTCGGACTCGAGTAAAGATGAGGAGAAGCTTCCGAGTGATGCTCGAAAGAGGCAAACTCGCAAAGGAGTGAAGTGTGAAGTTTAATTATAAAAGGGACTTATCTGTCTCATGCCTGACGAGGTCTATATCATTGAGATGATGAAGAGGATTCTACAGAGGGGTTGGTCGGATGTGTTTGAAGTCAACAGAGCGACAATGTCAGTGTTGTGGTGTGCTAGAACCGGTACGGTGACCGAGTCCGGCCATCGATGAAGTTGGCGCATAGGGCCGTCGAGTGATCGCGTAACTTGTGTAAAAAATGGCACAAGACAACGAAATAATTTCTCGAGGAAATTTGATGTGTGTTGAAATGATTTGTGTGAATAACACCCATAGACACCCGCTGGGAGTGCAAGGGGCTTGCTGGTTAACCAGCAAGAGTCTGAAAGAGCGAAGGATCCGTTCAAACTTGTCAAAGTGTTGGCTCAAATAAAACAGAAGTGTAGTGTGTCGACTGAGTTGCAGCCCCGGAGGACCGATGCAAACTCGAAATGAAGAACATGTGGTGTTCGTGAATGATGTATGCGAAAGAATGGAAGTTGGACTCGGGTGAAAATAAGCAGCCGAGCGTAGAGGTACACATGGTGGCGTGGCCTCCGAGTGAATGTGATGTGTGAATAATAGGATACTTGAGAATGCGAAAATAATATAATGTAGTGCATGTAGATTGACTTAGCTGTCTGAAGGCGCGCGAGTGGTCGAGTGGTGAAGATATGTTCAACCGATGGCGATGCGAGGGGCGACCGATTGATGTAGATGTGTCCAACCGAGTACTGACGCACGGGGCGGCCGAGTAGTGATGAGGTGACCAACCGAGTGGCGACGTGCGGAGCGGCCGAGCGGTGATGGGGTGACCAACCGAGTGGCGACGCGCGGGGCGGCCGAGTGGTGATGAGGTGACCAACCCGGAGACGACGCACGAAGCGGCCGAATGGTTATGAGGTGACCAACCGAGTGGCGA
>NC_057797.1:484381773-484390322 GCF_018294505.1 Triticum aestivum
GGACTACTTGTCCAGCCAAGTGGCGACGCGCGGGGCGGCCGAGTGGTGATGAGGTGACCAACTGATGGCGACGCGCGGGGCGGACGAGTGGTTATGAGGTGACCAACCGATGGCGACGCATGGAGTGGCCGAGTGGTGATGAGGTGACCAACCGATGGCGACGCGTGGGGCGGCCGAGTGGTTATGAGGTGACCAACCGATGGCAACGCGCGGAGCGGCCAAGTGGTTATGAGGTGACCAACCAATGATGTCGCACGGGACGGCCGAGTGAAGTAGACGCGTCCCGTGAAGTGACGAGGCACGGGACATCCGAGTGAAGTAGACGCGTCCCGCAGAGTGGCTACGTGCGGGGCGTCCGAGTAAAGTAGACGCGTCCTGCGGAATGATGAGGCGCGGGACGTACGAGTGAAGTAGATGCGTCCCGTGAAGTGGCGAGGCGCGGGGCGTCCGAGTGAACTAGATGCGTCTCGCGGAGTGGCTACGTGCGGGGCGTCTGAGTAAAGTAGACGCGTCCCGCAGAATGACGAGGCGCGAGACGTACGAGTGAAGTAGATGTGTCCGACGGAATGATGAGGCGCGGGGCGTCTGAGTAAAGTAGACGTGTCCCATGAAGTGGTGACATGCGGGACGTCCGAATGAAATAGACGCGTCCCGCGGAATGACGAGGTGCAAGACGTCTAAGTGAAGTAGGCGCTTCCGTGAAGTGGCGACATGTGGGGCGTTCGATTGATGAAAATGTGTGAAACTGATCGTTGGTATGGAGGCGGCCGAGTGGCGGCATGCAGGCGACCGAGTGGCAATGATCCCGTTTGGTCCAAGCGAACTAGTCACGTCCGAGTGATCATGCGGACTCAAGGGAGTTTTTGCCGAGTGGATGATGCCGGGGGGAGAAGCTGCTGAGCATGGCGGCATGGCCAACTCCTGGTCCATACACTGCGTCGGGTATGTGCCTCCAGCGCAGGAGACACTGTCGTGTGTGGGGACCGAGGCAGCTTCCGGTTGTCGCGGTGTGGTGTTGACTCCAGTGTACAGGCTATCGGCGAGCGCTTGGCACCAGACGGAGGAACTGCCGAGGCATCGTGCCTGAGACCGTTGGTCGCCGGGATTCGCCCATGCTTGCCGCTTCACATGCCGTTCCATGCATTGATGGAGTTCACCACGTCCAAAACCTATACACGCATGCAAAAAGACTTAGTTAGCGGTAATTAAGCAAGAGTTAAGGCCGGTATTGCATGCGATAGAAGTTTCGGTCATTTATCTCCTGCAAGCGGTTTATTGTCATGTTGTGGGAGGTCCACTGCCCATTCAAGTCCAGCGATCTGGACCAGGCGACACTGGTGGAGATGACCTGTAGTCAATTACCCACGTCCATAGTCTGCATGCAAGAGGTGTTAGTGTTAATTAGGCAAGAATTAAAAGCGATTCTGCATGCAATGGGAGTTTCCTTTCCCACAGATTTTTTTCCACTGCATGCAGTTTCGTTTTAATACGGGAGGGAACTAAAATTAGGAGGAGAGTTAGAGGAGCCTGGAGGAGAGCTCTGCTGCTGGCCGGAACCAGATGGCGGCCGAGAGGTGGCGATGAGGAGGATGAGCAGCTGGACGCAGTCCAATCGCGGCCGGCGCAGCCAAGAGCGAGGCCGGCGCCAGCGCTGGTGGCTGCGTTTCACTGCTCGGGGAGCCGGAGCTGTGCACAGGTCAGAGTCGTGCTTCGACGCATGCGGAGCTGAGTCGAGTGCCGTCAGCCGAGCCTTGTCGCCTGAGGAGCCGGTTGACCGGATCACCGGTATACGCGTCTAACCGGCCGGGGAACAAGGCCTAGCGTTAGCAGCTGTGCGTGTGTGCGCACTAGGCGATGGCGTCACCGATGAGCACGCGAGATGATGATGGGTGGACGACGACGCTTGATCGTCTGGGAGCCGAGCCATCGATCGGAACAAAGGGAGGCGTCCTTTTGTATGAGCTTGTGTACATACATAAAAAGAACAAACCATAGTTAGATTGTTGCAATGTTTGACTATAAAGAGGATGAGTTGAGATGAGCAACTCCCTGATCCTTTTGTATGATGAGGAGTATTTCGTGTGATGGCTGGAATTCCAATATTCAAAATTGGTAGTGGAAGATTGTTTGATCTGGGGACATCATCCCAAGAAAGCTTGGGTTGCTCGCAGAAATTAGTCTGTCGCCGGCGATTGAAGAAAAAATTATCTGCATCATGGCTCGATAGACGCCATGCCCCATGGTGGGCGCCAACTGTCGTGGGAACGATTCCAACAATAATAAGGTATAGGGTAACGGAGCATGATATATCAAGATGCATATGGATGACACGGTGGTTTTAGCGAGTTCGGGCCTCTCACGGTGGAGATAAGGGCATCTCCAGCCGCGCCCCCAACAGGCCTTCCCCAGGCGATTTTGCCGCGCTGGCGCCAAAAAAACGGCCTAGTCGCGCCCCCAGAAGCCCGTTTTTCGCCGGCTCGGGCCAAAACTGGCGCCGGCGGACCCAGGCCGAACCCGGCGCCCTGGGGGGCGCTTGGGGAGCCGGCACAAGCGAAAAAGGCGCATGGGCCCGCCCTGGCAGTGACCCGAGGTCCTTTTCCCGCTGCTTCTTGACGCTTTTCCCTCGCATCTCCTTCGCTCGCTCGCCTTCCTCCCGCCATTCCCTCCCTTTCTCCCGCCAAACCTCATCGCTGACAAGTGCGAGAAGTGGGCGGACATCTGACGTACCCTCGACAAGGCCAAGGAAACATACAAGCCGGATGCTCCGGACGAATGTCGGTGTTATGCTCCGAGTGGTTGTTGTCGTCCGGGTGACTTGATGGTCATCTGAGTGGATAGTATGTCTATACGAAATTTATCTGGACCCACATGTTGTGTGGACCCCATGCTTTATGATATTTTGACCCTTCGTGGGCCTACCTATTATGTGTATCCCCAACACCACCTGTCGTGGATCTAAGACTGACAGTAGAATGGGGGGTAGGTATGAGGAGGCAAGATCCTAGCTATGGAGTAGTTGTACACACGAGTTTTACGAGTTCAGGCCCTTCTCGGAGGAAGTAACAGCCCTACGTCTCGGTGCCCTGAGGCGGTCGACTGGATTATACTTGTGTGTGTGTTTACAAAAGTGCGAACCCCTGTCCCGGAGGAGGGGGGTGGCTTATATAGAGTGCGCCAGGACCCCAGCTCCCCTCCGTTACACAGGGTTCAATGTTCATAAAGGTGGGGCATTATTGGTAACGTCTACAATAAAGTGTTATAAATGCCCATAATGCTATGGTTTAAGTCGCGACCGTTGTAGAGTGGAGGGCTTCTCGTCTTCTGGTGGTCGAGTGTCTTCAAGGTGGTCGAGTGTCTTCAAGGAAGTCGAGTGAGCACATCTTCATGGTCGAGTGGATGATATTTTCTCTTCGACTGCTTCTGACTCTTTGTAAAGATGTCCTCGGGGAGAGTATGCTGGACAGTTCCATGACCCTACCCTAGGTACATAGCTTCATCATTAGCCCCCGAATGGATCAGGGTTCGAATGAGGAAGGGGTTGAGAACACTTCCGACCCACTCTTTGTGCTATGAATATGCCTTGTCCTGAAACAATGAGTTGAGGAGACGACTTCGACTCCTTTCTCAGTCGCCTTGGTCCATTCTTGGTTGTTGTCGAGTGAACTTTCATGGTTGAATTCCGAATGATGATGTAGAGGGTGTTTGTCTTCAATCTGACAGGTTGTTCCACTCTCCGCGGATCTTGCGGGATTCAAATTTTGGGAAGCACGCCAGACGGGAGGAAACGAGGTCATCGGGACGGATTAGGTAAGTCCCCTCGATCCCCGCGCCACCTTTTTCGCCACGTACTGCGCGCGCGACTGTTGCGGGATTTGTTTAGATCGCTTGGGTCCACTAGTCAGCCACTCGGCAGAAGGTCTTATAAAAGGTCTCGGGCCAGGCCTCTGCTCCGCACGCCACCATTCTCTCTTCTCTTTCTCCCGATCTCTCCGCCACTCTCGCTTCCGCCTCGTCGCTGGACCTCCGCTCGAGCTCGATCTGCCACCATGGGGAAGGATAAGACAGCGGCGCTGGAATGCGCGAAGAAGGCAACCGCGAAGGCGAAGGGCAAGCGAACCAGCCGGGGCAGATCCTCGTCGAGGTCCGGCCTGCCGATGGGCTGGATCCAGGGCGACTGGATCCGCTCGGCAATCACGCAGGACGACCTCAACGACCTGGTGGAGGGGGGACTGATCCCCCACAAGTCGGCTCGGCTCCCGGGGGACGAAACCGAGCCGCAGCCTAGAGAGGGTGAGTGTGTCCTCCTAGGAACCCACATAGATCGCGGATTCTTGCTGCCTCCCCACCCTTTCTTCTGGGGTTTTTTGAACTTCTTTGGGGCTCAGCTCCACCACTTCACTCCGAACACCATAGTATATCTGGCCGCTTTCATGTCCATGTGCGAAAACTTCTTGGGCTGTCGACCGCACTGGGGGCTTTTCAAACACATCTTCACTTGCCGTTCCCAGTCGGTCAAAAAGGCCAAGTTGAGTGACGAGAGGACGCAGGTGATCCAGATGTGCGGTGGTCTGGGGATCTAGATGAGGAGCAAGAATACTTTCCCAACGATGATCCTTCCTGACTCGGTCCGGGGCTGGCAGTCGACTTGGTTTTACTGCAAGGACCAGCCGACCCCTGGCCAGTCGACTGGACTTCCTCCTTTCTCCTTGGCTCGAGTGGAGAAGCCTACTCCCCTGAAGGTAGTTCCAGAAGAGAAGGCGCATGTCAAGGAGCTGGTCGAACGGGTCGTCCAGCTTGTCCGCGATGGAGTGACCGGGATGGATCTGCTGGACGTCTTTCTCGGTCGACGCATCCAACCTCTTCAGGCGCGCGATCATCCGATGTGGATGTACTCTGGGCTCGAAGATACCACTCGGATCCACCTGGAGGAGGTCAGCGAGGATATCTTGGAGAACTGGTTGAGGGGAATCACTGGCAACAAAGACAACCCTCGGGGATCCAGGAGGGTGATTCCATTCGACAACTCGCGCCAGCCGGAGTAGGTATATTTCTGTTTTACCAAGTATCTTTCCAATTCACCATGTGATGTCCCATTTGTGGTCAACTGAATGTCTTTTGATTGTTATCCTTTCAGGTCCTCATTGAAATGTACTCGATGCCCAACGGAGTGCAGGACCCCGGCGCTGAGGAAGAAGGGAGCGGGGGCGAGAGCGGCGAGGAGCATTCGGAAGCCGAGGAGGACGAGGAGAGCGATGAATCGACCGATGAGGAAGAAGTCGACTCGCCTCCTCGCAGGGAGAGGAGGTCCAAGCACACTCATGATCCGGCACGCGCTCTGGACTTGGTGGCTACATCGATCGGGCAATCCTTGAAGCGCCCCAGGACGTCTTCCTCGACGCCGACTGAGAAGCCTCCAAATCAATCCAAGGTCGCGCCGCTTCCAGCGCCGAAAGTGCCGAAAGCCATCTCTTCCAAACCGCCCAAAGCTTTGCCTCGGATCAAAGTGACTGTTCCTACTATCTCCGTGTAACCATCTGACTTGTCCTTTATGTGGATTCAATTAACTGGGTGTAACCGATTGAATGCGGGCCTCTGCAATGCTGCTATGTCAGGGACCTCTTCATACCAGTATCGGTACGAGGAAATGGAGGATGTGGTGACCTCTAACCCAGGTATGAACTCTTGCGATTTCGATTCTTGATCCTTTTAGGGTCGAGTGGTTCACTTGGGGTCGAATGTTCTGTCTTGCAGCTCCACCCAACATCATTGGCCTTCCGGACAACGACGAAGATGTGGCTCCTAAGCCTAGGAAGAGCAAGAAGGTAATAGCTGGCAGGGTGACTCGGCAGGAACCAACTGCAACGCCTCCCGTTTGTCAAGCTGAAGATGCGGGCAGGGCCGCTGTGACGTTCGCTGCACCCTTGCCGAGTGGGCACCCCATGCGGTCGATCGCGCTTGTGGTTCCTTCAACTATCCAACTCCACACCATGGAGCCTCAAGCAGCTGCACCTGGGTTGTCTGCACATTTTTTCACCAGCTACCGCATCCCAGACAACCAGTCGGAAGCGGCTGCGGAAGCCATCTAACAGGCTGATATGATGATGGAGCGGGTGAAGATAGTGCACGAGAGCAGTCAGGCTGCCTACGACGCTAGTGCCGCTCTTCGGGCCAACGTCGAGGTGAGTAGACTTTCCGACTGTTTTTGTTCTCGAAAAATCTTCTTCTGCACAATCTCCTGTTGTTCGCGTTGAATTAGAGCACCCACTGGGTGTTGCTGTCGTTTTTGGTAGTTTCGCTCTTCCACTCGGTCTGGGCGAGTGGGATCCGAACCAGTGGGGGCACGCCAAGTGCACCCAATGGGTGTAGTCCCCGAGACCGCGGTCGACTGCTGGCAGTCGACTGTGGTCTGAGTTCTTCTTTTCTTGAAGGCGCAATTGTTCTTTCTCTCTCTCTTTTTTTTACTCCTTGCACTCGACTCCGGCGGGCCGGGCGAGTGGGATCAGAACCGATGGGGGCACGCCAGGTGCACCCACTGGGTGTAGTCCCGGAGACCGCGGTCGACTGCTGGCAGCCGATTGGGGTCTGAACAGCTTGTTGTCCACTTCTTTAGGTTTTATTCATTCGGAAATGAATTGCTTTCGAACCTATCGATTGACCTGTCTCTTGCCTCCTGCAGAAGTCTTGTACTCTTAACTCCAAGTTTGCCGAACTCGAAGAGAAGCAGAGGCAACTCAACTTAGACTTGGAAGTGGCTCAGCAAAATCTGAAAAAAGCTCAAGATGAGGCCGCTAGTATGGAAGGTAACTGATTGCCGACTGAATTTCAATATATCTCTTTGATCTCTTTTTTGATTCGATTATTTCTTTTGCAGAGAAAATGAAGTTGGCTCTGGACAAGAAGGACTCGAACCTCGCCGCCGTGTAAAAAGCAGCCCAAGACAAAACCGCTCTCGCAGAGAAGAAGCTTGCTTCAGTCGGAACGCTTGAAGGAGAGGTGACTAGACTGACATCTTGTCTTAATGAAGCTAACCGCGAAGTGACCAGCCTGAAGAAGGATAAGGTCGCGCTGAACGAAAAGTTGGAGTCTGCGATCCGCAAGAGGAACGACACAGAAGCTTATCTGAGGACTCTCGCCAAGAAGCTTTATCTCGTGCTGGGAGGTATTTCTTTTAATCCGACTGTGTTGATGTTTCCCATCGGATTTTGCTCGGTTGATTGAACTGACTTTTGGCTGCAGAACTTTGTCAAGACTTTGACGAAGAAACTGGGAGGGTCGAGACGGGTCTGGACCCTATCGCTTCCCCGGTTTGCAACGAAACTGCGATGAACGTGCTCCGACTGGAGTCCCGTATCGCCAGCGCCACAAGCTACCTCGCACGCCTGAAGGAGGTTGTCTCTCGAATCGACTCGACGCTTTGGCCGGTGGCGACACTTCAGAATGATCTGGAATCCCTGATGACTCGACTGAACGAGATCGCTAGCCGAGTGCAAGAATGGAAGAAATCCTCCGCCCGGTGTGGTACTGACATGGCGCTGTCCCTGGTGCGAGTCCATTTTAAGGAGGTTCGTGAAGACAAGCTGGTTGCGATCAAAGTTGCTAACACCAAAAAGCACGACTTCCAGTCTTTCATGGAGACTTTCATTGCTGCCGCCACTCGGATCGCTGATGGGATCGATCTGGACTCATTCGTGGAGCCTGCCAGTCCTCCTGCGGCTGAGTGAACAATCTTATGAAACTTAGATACGCTTTAAATTTGCCTCGGAATGCTGAGTGGTTTCTGTAACCGTTAAACTCCTTCGGGCTTGGTGCCCGAGTACTTTTGATTCGCTGCTTGGAACCTTTTAGTATTTATCTGAATTTGGTTTATCTCCGAATGTGCTTGTGTTTGCCTTCGGATGGACTTTGCTTGCTGCACCTCTTCGTCCTTGCGGATAGGGATGGAGCGGACGTTGTATTTGTGCCGCAACTCCGAAGGAGAAGGTGGCAGTCGACCTGCACCTCGTCGTCCTTGCGGATAGGGATGGAACGGATGTTGTATTAGTGTCGCAGCTCCGAAGAAGAAGGTTGCAGTCGACCTGCACCTCGTCATCCTTGCGGATAGGGATGGGTCTCAAACTTAGGCGAGTACTGAACTACAGCTAAGCCCCTGAGTGGGAGGATTGCTCTCCACTCGGTAGGATTTTTCCAAACTTAGGCGAGTGCTGGACTGCCGTTAAGCCTCTTAGTCAGAGAACTTAGGCGAGTGCTCGACTGCAGCTAAGCCCCCGAGTGGGCAGACTGCTCTCCACTCGGTAGGATTTTTTCAAACTTAGGCGAGTGCTGGACTGCCGTTAAGCCTCTTAGTGAGAGAACTTAGGCGAGTGCTCGACTGCAGCTAAGCCCCCAAGTGGGAGGACTACTCTCCGCTCGGTAGGATTTTTTCAAACTTAGGGGAGTGCTAGACTACCGTTAAGCCTCTTAGTGAGAGAACTTAGGCGAGTGCTCGACTGCAGCCAGGCCCCCGAGTGGGAGGACTGCTCTCCACTCGGTGGGATTTTTTCAAACTTAGG
>NC_057797.1:484390789-484403278 GCF_018294505.1 Triticum aestivum
TTTTCCAAACTTAGGAGAGTGCTGGACTGCCGTTAAGCCTCTTATTGAGAGAACTTAGGCGAGTGCTTGACTGCAGCTAAGCCCCCGAGTGGGAGGACTGCTCTCCACTCGGTAGGATTTTTTCAAACTTAGGTGAGTGCTGGACTGCCGTTAAGCCACTTAGTGAGAGAACTTAGGCGAGTGCTCGACTGCAGCTAAGCCCCCGAGTGGGAGGATTGCTCTCCACTCGGTAGGATTTTTCCAAACTTAGGCGAGTGATGGACTGCCGTTTAGCCTCTTAGTGAGAGAACTTAGGCGAGTGCTCGACTGCAGCTAAGCCCCCGAGTGGAAGGATTGCTCTTCACTCGGTAGGATTTTTTCGAACTTAGGCGGAACGGATTCATGACTAAGCCCACCCACTGGGGGATTTCAGGAGTAAATAAGAACAACTCAATCGAATGAGAGAACCGTAAGATCTCGTCTTTGATAAACGAATTACAAAAGGTGTTGCTTATTACATTTTATTCGAATGAGTGTTTAAGTATAAAAGGGGCGGAGCAGCTCCGCGTTCCAAGCCCGTGGCTCATCTTTCTGATGCTCGATACTGTAAAGATGGTATGCTCCGTTGTGGAGAACTTTGGTGACGATGAAGGGGCCTCCCCAAGTTGGAGCAAGCTTGTGTGGTTTCTGCTGATCCACTCGAAGAACCAAGTCTCCTTCTTGAAAGGCCCGACCCCTCACATTCCTGGCGTGGAATCGACGCAAATCTTGCTGATAAATGGTCGAGTGGATCAAGGCCATCTCTCTTTCCTCCTCTAAGAGATCGACTGAATCTTGTTGGGCCTGCTCTGCTTCTGCTTCGGAGAAGAGTTCAACTCGGGGTGCATTGTGGAGCAAGTCACTTGGCAGAACAGCTTCGGCTCCATAGACTAAGAAGAAAAGAGTTCTTCTAGTCGACCGATTAGGAGTTGTCCTTAAACCCCACAGAACTGACGGAAGTTCATCAACCCAAGCACCTGTTGCGTGTTTGAGATCACGCATCAGTCGAGGCTTCAGTCCTTTGAGAATTAGGCCATTAGCTCTTTCTGCTTGTCCGTTCGACTGACGGTGAGCAACAGAAGCATAGTCGACTTGAGTGCCCTGAGAGGCGCAGAAAATTCCGAACTCGTCGGAATCGAAGTTCGATCCGTTATCCATGATGATGCTGTGTGGGACTCCATATCGGAACGTCAATTCTCTGATAAAACTGACAGCGGTGCTAGCGTCAAGGTTGTTGATGGGTTTGGCTTCGATCCATTTGGTAAACTTGTCGACTGCAACGAGCACGTGAGTGAAGCCGCTTCTGCCGGTCCTCAGCGGTCCAACCATATCCAATCCCCAAACAGCGAAGGGCCAGACGAGGGGGTGGTCTTCAGGGCTGACGCTGGCTTGTGAGACATATTAGAGTAAAATTGACAGCCTTCACATTTGTTGACTATATCTTTCGCCATCTCATTTGCTCGTGGCCAATAGAATCCAGCTCAGTATGCTTTAGCCATGATGGCCCGAGAGGACGCATGGTGACCACAGGTCCCCGAGTGGATGTCATTGAGGATCATTCAACCTTCTTTTGGTGTTATGCACTTCTGACCGACTCCAATCACACTTTCTCTGAACAGCTGCCCTCTTATCACAATAAAAGCTTTAGATCGGCGGACGAACTGTTGAGCTTCTTCTTCATCCTCTGGGAGCTCTTTCCTGAGGATGTACGCAATGTAGGGCACCGTCCAATCGGGAGTAACGGCCAAAACCTCCATGATTAGGTCAACCACAGCTGGGACCTCGACTTCAGTCGGATCCATGGCGCTCTTGGGTTGTGGGGGCTCTTCAATGAAAGGGTCTTTCTAAACTGTCGGCGTGTGAATATGCTCCAAGAACACATTGCTGGGAATGGCCTCTCTCTTGGAACCTGTCTTTGCCAATTCATCGGCTGCTTGATTTTTCAATCGGGGGATGTGGTGGAGTTCTAACCCCTCGAACTTCTTCTCAAGCTTTCTCACCGCGTTGCAGTAACCAGTCATGGCTGGGCTTCTGACATCCCACTCCTTCATCACTTGATTAACTACCAAATCTAAGTCGCCATAGACCATGAGGCGACAGACGCCAAGTGAGCTGGCCATGTGCAACCCATACAGGAGTGCTTCATACTCGGCTTCATTGTTGGAGGAATAAAAGTGAATCTGGAGGACATATCTGAGCTTGTCTCCTCGGGGGGATACCAGAACTACTCCAGCACCAGAACCGTTCAACATCTTGGATCCGTCAAAGAACATGGTCCAGTGCTCCGAGTGAACTTGAGTCGGCAGTTGCTGTTCGATCCACTCGGCGAGGAAATCTGCTATTGCTTGGGACTTGATAGCTTTCTTTGCCTCAAACTTGATATCCAAGGGAAGGAGTTCAATCACCCATTTTTCCACTCGACCAGTTGCATCCCTGTTGTGCAGAATCTCTGACAATGGAGCATCGCGGACGACTGTAACAGAGTGATCTGAGAAGTAGTGTGCAACCTTCTTCGTGGTCATGTAAATTCCATAGACAAGCTTCTGATAGTGAGGATATCTCTGCTTTGACGGGGTCAGGACTTCAGAAATATAATAAACTGGGCGTTGAAATTTGTACGCTTTTCCTTCTTCTTCTCGCTCGACTGTAAGTACTGTACTGACGACTTGTCCAGTGGCTGCTATATAAAGCAAAAGAGGCTCTTTGCTGATTGGAGCAGCAAGCAACGGCTGGGTGGAAAGCAGGGCTTTTAGCTCTACAAATGTTGTATCAGCTTCTGGAGTCCACTCGAACGCATCTAATTTATTCATCAGTCGGTAAAGAGGCAGGGCCTTTTCACCGAGGCGATAAATGAATCGACTTAGGGCGGTGAAGCAACCAGTAAGCTTCTGGATATCATGCACACGCACAGGGCGTTTCATCCGAAGTATAGCGCCTACTTTCTCTGGGTTAGCATCGATTCCTCGTTCGGAAACAAGAAAACCGAGTAACTTTCCGCCTGGAACTCCAAATGTGCACTTTGATGGATTGAGCTTGATATCATACCTTCTGAGGTTGGCAAAGGTTTCAGCAAGGTCGGTTAGTAGGTCAGAACCTTTACGTGACTTGACCACAATGTCATCCATGCATGCTTCCACATTCTGACTGATCTGAGTGAGCAGGCACTTCTGAATCATTCGCATAAATGTGGCTCCGGCGTTCTTCAAGCCGAATGGCATTGTGACATACCAGAAGCACCCAAATGGGGTGATAAAAGCTGACTTTATTTCATCAGGTCCTTACAGACGGATCTGGTGGTACCCGGAGTAGGCATCCAAAAAGGACAAACGCTCGCACCCAGCAGTCGAGTCGACTATCTGATCGATGCGAGGGAGAGGGAAGTGATCTTTCGGGCAGGCCCGATTGATATGTTTGAAATCGATGCACATGCGGAGTGAGTCATCTTTCTTTGGGACCATGACAACATTGGCTAACCACTCGGAGTGGTAAATCTCTCGGATAAACTCAGTTGCCAAAAGCCGAGCCACCTCTTCGCCGATTGCTTTTCTTTTCTGGATGGCGGACCGTCGAAGATGCTCTTTGACTGGTTTTACTTTTGGGTCGACTCGCAAACGATGCTCAGCCAGTCCCCTGGGAACACCTAGCATGTCAGAAGGCTTCCATGCAAAGATGTCCCGGTTCTCACAGAGGAACTGGATGAGCGCTTCCTCCTATTTGAGTCGAGTGTGGTCGAAATGTGGGTCGGAGCTGAATTGGGGTCCGTCGGGTGAATGTGAACAGACTTCGTCTCGCTAGACGACTGGAATGATGAATCCGTGGCTGGCTTCTTGGCTCGCAACAAGTCACTTGGGTCTGCACTTTTCTGGTATTCTTGCAATTCTGCCACGGCCATCTGGGCATCGGCGATCTTTGAGCCCTTCTGGAAAAACTCTTCCGCCTTTTTCTGATTACCAGATATAGTGATCACTCCTCTGGGACCAGGCATCTTCAGTTTGAGGTACATGTAACAAGGTTGAGCCATGAATCATGCATAAGCTGGCCTGCCCAGAATTGCATGATACGCACTCTGAAAATCCACGACTTCAAACATCAACTTTTCTTTGCGGTAATTTTTGGCATCACCGAAAACCATGTCGAGTGCAATCTGACCGAGGGACGCAACCTTCTTGCCTGGGATGACCCCATGGAAACTCATGTGGCTTTCACTGAGTCTGGACATCGGAATGCCCATTCCTTTCAACGTTTCTGCGTACAGAATGTTCAGGCCACTGCCACCGTCCATCAGGACCTTTGTCAGTCGAGTGCCTTCGACCACCGGGTCGACCACCAGCGCTTGCCTCCCAGGGGTGGCGATGTGCGCTGGGTGATCAGACTAGTCAAACGTAATAGCAGTTTGCGACCATTTCAAGTAATTGGGTGTCGCCGGAGCGACCATGTTCACTTCTCTATTGATGACTTTCAATCGACTTGTTTTCAACATCAGCAAAAATCATCAGAGTGGAATTCACGTGAGGATAACCATCATCATCTTCCCCTTCACTCTCAGCCTTGTCTGCCTCCTTCTCCTTTTCCTTGGGCTGTTTCTCTTAGAACTGCTAGATCAGGAGCCGACACTGTCGAGTGGTATGCTTCGGGTAAATGAAATTACCTTCTTTGTCTTTTTTGGTGTGGATATGGCACGGCAGATCCAACACGTCATTTCCATCTTGATCTTTTATTTTCTTGGGGTTCCACGGCCCTTTGGGCTTCCCCTTGAACTTTCCTTGAACCACAGCCAAGGCCTCACCCGGAGCAGCTGGTTCGGCCTTGCGTTTTTGTTTCCGACTGGAGTTTCCTCCTCCGGCTTCATGGGCGATTGCTTTGTGATTGCCGCTCCACAGTCGCTCCTCCTCTTCACCATTGGCATACTTGGTGGCTATTTCCATCATCCGAGTCAAAGTCATGTTTCTTGTCTGACTGAATTTCAGATTCAACTCTCGGTACCTGACGCCTTCCTTGAAAGCACAAATTGCCTGAGGATCAGACACATCTTCCACAGTGTGGTGCAGGGTGATCCACCTCTGGATATAATCTCTCAAAGTTTCATTCGGTTTATGGACGCAACACTGTAATTTCGTCAAACCTGTTGGCCGCTTGCAAGTACCCTCAAACATTCTGACAAACACTCGGGCGAGATCTTCCCAAGTATAGATGCTTCCAGGCGCCAACTGATTTAGCCACGCCCTAGCCGAGCCCTCTAACATCTGAGGAAGGTGTTTCATGGCCACCTCATCATTGCCGCCACCAATCTGGACAGCCACTCGGTAGTCTTCGAGCCAGGTGTCAGGCTTGGACTCTCCGGTGAACTTACTGACTCCAGTCGCCAACCTGAAGTTGCGGGAATCACTGCAGCTCTGATAGCTCTGCTGAAGCACTCTGGGCCAGAGACATGCACCCTGTTGCTGGTTTGCGGGCCTCTGTCATGGCCATCTCGGTGAGCTCTGTTTCTGTCGACCAAGCCTTGTATGAGAATAGATCTCGCATCAAAGCCTGGCTCCCTGGGGTCGACTGGAATACCTCTTCTGACGTTGTTAGGGAGCCTGTCTTCATGTGGCCGCGGCACGTATGACCCACTCCTTGGAGGAGGCGTGGGCACTCGACGGCGACCATCGCGATCGGCTCGACGATCATACTGCTCCTGGTTTCTGTACTGATCACGCCGCTCTCGACGTCCCTCACGCCTCGGGGGCGATCTCGGGCTATGGGCCGACTGGACCGTATCTGCGACCACAGATCTGCTATGGATCCTATCCCGCGACTGAGACACGGCCGTATTCTGCTCTCCTGCTGCCCGGAGCAAGGCCCTGATCTACGCCAGACCTCGGCCAGCTTCTGACTGGGAAGGTTGAATCGACTCTGCTATCCGGGCCGCAGCTGCTATGTTTTGGATCGGTGTTCGGTATACCTGAGCCGGAGGTGGAAAAAGTTGGCGTCGGCTGGACTCAGGAGCACGTTGACGAGCGCGATCGTCAAGTGCACGCTGTAGGTTCTCCAGCCGAGTGCGCTCAGCCAGATTGGCCAAGCAAGCCTGTTCCAAGGCCTAGGCCTCGGGCGTTTCTCCAACTATAGGAGTATGCAGGGCATCCATGTTTCGGCGATGAAGTTCTTCTCTCAGCTTCGAGGAGAGAGGCTCGGGGCGGTACTCCTCGTGAACGCGCGACGGACCGCAGTTCCCGTCACCTCCGTCTTCATGATCGAAATCAGGAGGACCGCGTGGTCCATTGACCATCAGGACTTTCGCTGTCGAGTCATTGCTGCCGCACTCAGATGCAGTCTCTACGGAGCCAGTCGACAGATCGAACAGGCCGTAGAGAGACTCGTCGGGCTCGAGCGCCACGACTTGAGCGGTGGCCGACTGGCGGGCCACCGCATGCTTGTTCCGGCGGGTCGCAGGGAGGGGGAAAGCCATAGGAGTCGACTAGTACTAGGTCGACGGTTGCCGCAGGAGGACGCCGCGGACACACACGTGAAATTGCGTCGCCCCGCGGGCGGGGAGCGCATTGACGTCGAGTGGTGCCTCTTGAAGCCAAGCAGAGTCGTCGGCGACAAACATGAGCGCGCCGAGACAGATCTCACGGCCCCCAGCCAAACCTCCGCTTGGAACCATGATGATGGGGATCGGAAAAATTGCACCTTCTCCAATAAGTCGCTAAGACACCTGCCCCATGGTGGGCGCCAACTGTCGTGGATCTAAGACTGACAGTAGAATGGGGGTAGGTATGAGGAGGCAAGATCCTAGCTATGGAGTAGTTGTACACACGAGTTTTACGAGTTCAGGCCCTTCTCGGAGGAAGTAACAGCCCTACGTCTCGGTGCCCTGAGACGGTTGTCGTGGTTCTAAGTCTGACAGTGATGTAGGGGGGTAAGTATGGAGAGGCAAGATCTTAGCTATAGAGGAGTTGTAGGAACGCAAGATTTACGAGTTCAGGCCCTTCTCGGAGGAAGTAATAGCCCTACGTCTCGGAGCCCGGAGGCGGTCGACTGGATTATGTGTGTGTGAATTACAGGCGTGCGAACCCTTGTTTCGGAGGAGGGGGTGGCTTATATAGAGTGCGCCAAGACCCCAGCCAGCCCATGATACAAAGGGTTCAATGTACATTAAGGCAGGGCGTTACTGGTAACGCTTGTAATAAAGTGCTATGATGACCATAAAAGCTACTTAATAACCGACCGTTAGCATGCGGAGCGCCTTTAGGTCACCTGACCGTCGAGTGGCTTGGTCTTGGTCGAGTGATTGCTTCTTGGTCGAGTATCTTCAAGTCTGTCAAGTGAGACACCTTCAAGTCGATTGAAAGATGATTTCTTCTGGAGATGTCCTTGGGTAGGTCAGTTTGCACAGGTCCATGACCCTACCCTAGGTACATAGCTTCATCATTAGCCCCCGAATGGATCGAGGTTTGAGTGGGACAGGGTTTGAGCATTTTTCCGACTCGTTTTTCATGCCGCGAGCATACCTTGTTTCGGATCAATGAACCCGAGTGTTGACAGCGACTTCCTTTCCAGTCGCCTTGATCCATTCTTAATTCTTCGTCGAGTGAGTTTCTTTACTCGAAAGGCTCCGAGTGACGGTGCGGAGGAGATCTTTGGTTTGACAAGTTGTTCTGCTGTCCACGGATTTCGTGGGATCCGAATTTTGGGAAGCGCATGGGACGGGGGAGGCCGCAGTAATCGGATGGGATAGAGCGGGTGATTTCGCCACGTATCGCGCGTGCGATTGTTACGGGATTTGACAGAGCCGCCTGGGCCTACCCGTCAGCCACTCGAAAGCGGCCTCATATAAGGCGTTGGACCGGAGTCTCCCGAACAGTGCGTTCCCATTACCTCTTCTCCTCTTCACACCCCTCCACTGCGCTCGCTCTCGCCCCAGCGCCACCGCTCCGTACGCGTCTCGCCGGCGACAATGGGGAAGGAGAAGACGGCGGCTCTGGAGCGGGCAAAGAAGGCGACAGCGAGGTCGAAGGGGAAGGAGACCAGCCGGGGCGGATCTTCCTCGCGAACCGGCCTGCCGAAGGGCTGGATCCAGGGCGATTGGAACCACTCGAGGATCACCCAAGAAGACCTCGACGACCTGGCCGAAGGGGGGCTGATCCCCTATGACTCAGCGCGGCTTCCGGGGAAGGAATCTGAGCCGCAACCTCGGGAGGGTGAGCGTGTTCTTCTTGCCACCCACATCGACCGTGGATTTTCCTTGCCTCCTCACCCTTTCTTTCGTGGGTTTCTGAACTTTTTTGGGGCACAACTCCACCACTTTACTCCCAACACAATCGTTTATCTCGCCGCTTTCATTTCTTTGTGTGAGAACTTCCTGGGTTGCCGGCCTCACTGGGGTCTTTTCAAGCACATTTTCACTTCTCGCTCCCAGACGGTGAAAAAGGCTAATCCGAGTGATGAGAGGACGCAAGTGATTCAGATGTGTGGGGGTCTTGGTATCCAGATGAGAGGGAAAAGTTCTTTTCCGACCATGATTCTTCCCGACTCTGTCCGTGGATGGCAGTCGACCTGGTTTTACTGTAAGGACCAGTCGACGCCAGGGCAGTCGACTGGCCTCCCTCCCTTTACCATGGACCGAGTGAGGAAACCCTCCCCTTTGAAGGTGCTCCCGGAGGAGAAGGCGCAGGTGAGGGTGCTGGTCGATCGAGTGGTCCGGCTTATCCGTGACGGGGTCACCGGTATGGATCTGTTGGAGATCTTCCTTCAGCGGCGCATCCAGCCTCTTCAAGCCCGAGACCATCCGATGTGGATGTATTCGGGTCTTGAAGACTCCACTCGGATCCACCCGGAGGAGGTCGACGACGACACACTGGAGAAGTGGCTGTCGGGCATTACCGGGAACAAGGACAACCCCAGGGGAGCCAGGAGAGTCCCTCCATTCGACCAGTCTCATGCACCAGAGAAGGTATGATTATGAGTTTTTGCTTTGTAATTTGAATTCGCTCCTGCATACACTGCGTCGACTGACTTTCTTCTCTCTGCTTTCTTTCAGGACATTATTGAAATGTATTCAATGCCCAACGGAGAGCAAGAGCAAGCTCTGGAAGGCGAGGCGAGCGGCGGCGATAGTGGCGAGTGGACTTCCGACGGTGAAGGGGGTGGAGGAAGCGACAACTCAAGTGATGGAGAAGAAGTCGAGTCACCTCCTCGCCGGGAGAGGCGATCCAAGCTCGACCAAGAACGACCAAGTGCCCGTGAAAAGGTACCTGCTCAAGCTGGTCAGTCTTCGAAGCGTCCTCGAGTCTCTTCACCAACCCCGACTGAGAAAGCGCCAAAGCACCCCAAAGTTGCAGAGCTGAAGACTCGGAAGGTGTTGCCGAAGATTAAGATTGACATCCCAGTTGCTTCCGCGTGAGTTTCTCCTTTCGTATTCACTCGACGTTTCATGATGTTTGTTTTTCTTGTTTTAACTGGTCAGATTTTGGGATTGTTAGTGCTGCCACTTCCGGGACCTCAGCTTACAGGGACGAGGACGAGGTGGTGGAGGATGCGGTCACTTCTAATCTGGGTACGATTTCTGCCGTACTGTCTTTGTTTGGTTGATCCAATTGCAATGTGCATCATTGGGTGATGTGACTTTGGCAATTGCACCCTACATAGCTCCCAACGTTATTCACCTTCCTGACGATGATGAAGAGCCCAAGAGGCCTTTGACGAGGAAGAGTAGGCAAGCTCCTACAAGCGAGGCGCTACAGTTGACACCGAGGGCGGAACCAGTCGTTCAGGACGCTGGCGATGCCAACCGAGGTTCTGTTACCTTCGCCGTGCCACTGTCGAGTGCCTTGCCTTCTTCATCGACTGCTCAGGCCCCTGTCGACCCACCTTCGGTTTTTGCGACCCATCATGTCCCAGAAGACGAAGTGAATGCTGCTAGGGAAGTTATACGCCAGGCGGGTGTCATGATGGAGAAGATGAAGATGGTGCGAGACGCCAGTCAGGCTGCCTACGACACCAGCTCGGCTCTCCAGAGCAACGTTCAGGTTAGTTGGTCGCCGCTTGTTCTGTTAGGATATGATATCTGAAGACTCCTTTCTGAAAATCTTTGTGTTAGTACACCCACTGGGTGCGTTGCTTGAACTTTGAATTAGTGGGGGCACGCTGAGTGCACCCACTGGGTGTAGTCCCCGAGACTGCGGTGGACTGCGGGCAGTCGACTGTAGTCTTTGTATCTTGTCGAGTGTAAACCGAATTGATAGTTTGTCTCTTCCACTCGGTCTGGTCGAGTGAGGTCGAAACCGGTGGGGGCACGCCAAGTGCACCCACTGGATGTAGTCCCCGAGACCGCGGTCGACTGTTGGCAGTCGACTATGGTCTTAGCTGTTTTTTACCCCCTGCACTCGACTCTGGCAGGCCGGTCGAGTGGGATCAGAACCGGTGGGGGCACGCAAAGTGCACCCGCTGGGTGTCCGTAGCCTTAGTAACTTTTTTTTGCTGTAAAAATAACTTGTCCCCTTTGATTTCAGAAATCTTGTGATCTTGGGGCTCGCTTTGCTGACTTAGAGAAACAGCAGATCCAACTGAACCTTGACTTGGAGCTGGCCAAGACAGAGCTGCAAAGGGTCAAGGACGACGCCACTGGTAAGACGAATTTGTCGACTGGTCTATCTTAGGCTTGAGTTCCCTTCTGCTCTTTCTGAATCAGGCATTATTTCTTTGTAGAAAAACTGAGAGAAGCTCTGGTGAAGAAGGACCAGGATTTGGATGCTGCTTGAAAGGAGGCTGACGACAAAACCGCTCTAGCCGCACAGAAACTGGCTTCGGTCGGCCAGTTGGAATAAGAGAAAACTAGGTTGAAGTCTGCTCTGAATGACGCCAACAAGGAGTGCTCGCGCTGGAAGAAGGAGAATCTCATCCTGGGCGAGAAGATGGAAAGCATTGTTCGCAGGAGGGACGATCTGGAGAGCAACCTGAGGAGTCTTGCCAAGAAGTTGTTCATCAAGCTTGAAGGTGCACATTTTGTTCCGACTGATTTTTTTTGTGTCGACTCGGCGTATGTAAATTGACTTATCCTTGGATCATGATGCAGATTTTTGCCAGAACTTCGAGGAGGAGACTGGGCGGATCGAACCTGGTTTGGATCCAATCAATTCTCCTGTGAAAGATGGAACCGCCATGAATCTGCTCCGACTGGAATCCCGCATTGACGATGTCGTGGACTACTTGGCTCGACTGAAGGTCGCCATGTCGCGGATCGACGCAGCACTTTGGCGAGAGGCTGTGCTCCAAAATGATCTTGAGTCCCTGATGACTCGATTAAATGAAATCCCTGAGCGAGTGCAGGAGTGGAAGAAGTCTGCTGCTCGGTGTGGTGCTGATGTGGCTCTGTCTTTGGTTCGTGTCCACTGCAAGGAGATGCGACAAGACAAACTGGCAGCAATCAACGTCGCCAACACCCAGAAACATGACTTCCAAACTTTTATCGAGACTTTCATCGCTGCAGCCACTTGGATAGCCGACGGCGTCGACCTGGATGAGTTCGTCCAGCCTGCCAGCCCTCCTCCTGCGGAGTGAACAAACTTTTATGCCTCACCTTAAATTTGCCTCGGAATGCCGAGTGGTTTTTGTAACCGTTAAACTCTTTCGGGTTGAATGCCCGAGCACTTTGATCTGTGGTCCGGAAACCTTTAGGATTTATCCGAACTTGGTTTATCGTCGAATATCTTTATGCATTCCCTGTCGAGTGGAAATCATTCTTTATTCGAGACAACCTTTGTATTTGCGGCGCAGCTCCGAAGGAGACGGTAGCAGTCGACCTGCACCTCGTTGTCTTTGCGGGTCAGCGATGGATCGTACGTTGTATTTGTGGCGAAGCTCCCCAAGGAGGAGGCGGCAGTCGACCTGCCCCTTGTTACTGCAGAGCAGGATGAAGTGTGTTTTGTATTTGTGGCGAAGCTCCCCAAGGAGGAGGCGGCAGTCGACCTGCCCCTTGTTACTGCAGAGCAGGATGAAGTGTGTGTTGTATTTGTGGCGAAGCTCCCCAAGGCGGAGGCGGCAGTCGACCTGCCCCTTGTTACTGCAGAGCAGGATGAAGTGCGCGTTGTATTTGTGGCGAAGCTCTCTAAGGAGGAGGCGGTAGTCGACCTGCCCCTTTTTGCTGCAAAGCAGGATGTGTTTCAAACTTAGGCGAGTGCTGGACTGCAGCTAAGTCCCCGAGTGGGAGGGCTACTCTCCACCCGGTAGGATTTTTTCAAACTTAGGCGAGTGCCTGACTGCAGCTAAGTCCTCAAGAGAGAGAACTTAGGCGAGTACTGGACTGCAGCTAAGCCCCCGAGTGGGAGGACTGCTCTCCACTCGGTAGGATTTTTTCAAACTTAGGCGAGTGCCTGACTGCAGCTAAGTCCCCAAGAGAGAGAACTTAGGTGAGTACTGTACTGCAGCTAAGCCCCCGAGTGGGAGGACTGCTCACCACTCGGTAGGATTTTTTCAAACTTACGCGAGTGC
>NC_057797.1:484403524-484441308 GCF_018294505.1 Triticum aestivum
TTTTCAAACTTAGGTGAGTGTTTGACTGTAGCTAAGTCCTCAAGTGAGAGAACTTAGGCGAGTACTGGACTGCGGCTAAGCCCCCGAGTGGGAGGACTGCTCTCCACTCGGTAGGATTTTTTCAAACTTAGGTGAGTGCCTGACTATAGCTAAGTCCTCAAGTGAGAGAACTTAGGTGAGTACTGGACTGCAGCTAAGCCCCCGAGTGGGAGGACTGCTCTCCACTCGGTAGGATTTTTTCAAACTTAGGCGAGTGCCTGACTGCAGCTAAGTCCTCTAGTGAGAGAACTTAGGCAAGTACTGGACTGCAGCTAAGCCCTCGAGTGGGAGGACTGCTCTCCACTCGGTACGATTTTTTTTCAAACTTAGGCGAAACGGATTCGTAGCTAAGCCACCCACTGGGGGATTTCATTCGCAAACAAAAAACAATAACAATCACTAGGAAAATTATAACGCTCTTGTCTTTGAAAAATAAACTACAGGAGTTTTTTCTTATTACATCTCATCCGAGTGGGAATTCAAGTATAAAAGGGGCGGAGTAGCTCCACATTCCAGGCTCGCGGCTCATTAATATGGTGATCGACATTGTAGAGGTGGTATGCTCCATTGCGAAGGACTCTGGTGACTATGAAGGTGCCTTCCCAAGTAGGGGCGAGTTTGTGTGGTTTCTGCTGATCCACTCGGAGGACTAAGTCTCCCTCTTGGAAGGCTCGACCCTTCACATTTCTGGCATGGAATCAGCGCAAGTCTTGTTGGTAGACGATCGATCGGATCACGGCCATTTCTCTTTCTTCTTCCAGGAGGTTGACTGCGTCCTGTCGGGCTTGTTCTGCTTCATCTTCAGAGTAGAGCTCGACTCGGGGAGCGTTGTGAAGCAGGTCACTCGGCAAGACTGCCTCGGCTCCGTAGACCAGAAAGAATGGGGTTCTTCCGGTCGATCGGTTCGGGGTTGTCCTCAATCCCCAAAGGACTGATGGAAGCTCGTCGACCCATGCACCTGCTGCGTGGTTCAGATCGCGCATGAACCGGGGTTTCAGTCCTTTCAGAATTAGGCCGTTTGCCCTTTCTGCTTGCCCATTCGACTGGGGGTGAGTGAGCGAAGCATAGTCGACTCGGGTACCCTGAGAGGCGCAAAAGGCCCTGAATTTGTCAGAATCGAAGTTTGACCCATTGTCAGTGATGATGCTGTGCGGAACTCCATATCTGAATATCAACCCTCTGACAAAACTGATAGCAGTGCAAGTGTCAAGATTCTTGATAGGCTTGGCTTCAATCCATTTGGTGAACTTGTCGACTGCTACTAGCACATGAGTGAAGCCGCTCCTGCCTGTTCTCAGTGGTCCAACCATGTCCAGCCCCCAAACAGCGAAGGGCCAGATGAGTGGAATGGTTTTCAGAGCTGACGCGGGCTTGTGCGACATATTGGAGTAATACTGACATCCTTCACACTTGTCGACTATCTCTTTTGCCATTTCATTGGCTCTTGGCCAGTAGAATCCCGCTCGGTATGCTTTAGCCACAATGGTCCGAGAGGACGCATGGTGACCACAGGTCCCCGAGTGGACATCATCAAGGACCATCTGACCTTCTTCTGGTGTAATACACCTCTGACTGACTCCAGTCGCGCTTTCTTTATATAACTGTCCTTTTATGACTGTAAAGGCCTTGGATCGTCGAACGATCTGTCGAGCCTCTTCTTAGTCCTCTGGGAGCTCTTTCCTTAGGATGTATGCAATGTATGGTACTGTCCAATCGGGAGTGCTGACCAAGACTTCCGTGATCAGGTCGACTACAGCTGGAATTTCAACTTCAGTCAAATCCGTGGCGCTTTTTGGCTGAGGGGCCTCTTCACTCAAGGGATCCTCCAGAACTGATGGTATGTGAATGTGTTCCAAAAACACATTGTTGGGGATGGTTTCTCTTTTGGAACCTATTTTTGCCAGATCATCAGCTGCTTGATTTTTCAGTCGGGGTATGTGATGAAGCTCTAACCCCTCAAATTTCTTCTCCAACTTTCTCACTTCATTGCAATAACCAGTCATGGCTAGACTTCTGACGTCCCATTCCTTCATCACCTGATTAACCACCAAATCTGAGTCGCCATAGACCATGAGGCGACGGACGCCGAGTGAAATGGCCATGCGCAAACCATACAAAAGTGCTTCGTATTCTGCCTCGTTGTTGGAGGAATCAAAGTGGATTTGAAGAACATAACTGAGTTTATCTCCTCTGGGGGAGACCAACACTACTCCGGCACCGGAACCATTCAGCATCTTGGAACCATCGAAGAACATGGTCCAATGCCCCGAGTGAACCTGAGTCGGCAGCTGCTGTTCAATCCACTCGGCAACGAAATCTACGATTTCCTGGGACTTAATAGCTTTCTTTGCCTCAAACTTGATATCTAGAGGAAGGAGTTCAATCGCCCATTTTGCCACTCGACCGGTTGCATCCCTATTATGCAGGATCTCTGATAATGGAGCGTCGCTGACGATTGTAATGGAAAGATCAAAGAAGTAATGAGCAACTTTCTTTGTGGTCATATAAATCCCGTATACAAGCTTCTGATAATGAGGATATCTTTGCTTCGACGGGGTCAAAACTTCAGAAATATAATATACTGGGCGCTGAATTTTGAAGGCCTTTCCTCCTTCTTCCCGCTCGACCGTAAGTACCATACTGACGACTTGTCCCGTGGCTGCAATGTAAAGCAGCAAAGGCTCCTTACTGATTGGGGCAGCAGCACCGGCTGGGTGGAGAGCAGAGCTTTGAGCTCTGCAAACGCTGCATCAGCTTCAGGAGTCCACTCGAACTTGTCGGACTTCTTCATCAATCGGTAATGGGGCAATGCCTTCTCACCGAGACGAGATATGAATCAACTTAAAGTGGCCAAGCAACCAGTAAGCTTCTGGATGTCGTGCACTCGCACATGACTTTTCATTCGGAGTATAGTGCCGACTTTTTCTAGATTGGCGTCGATTCCCCGTTCGGAAACGAGAAAACCGAGTAATTTTCCGCCAGGAACTCCGAATGTGCACTTTGATGGATTAAGCTTGATATCATGCCTCCTGAGGTTGGCAAAGGTTTCAGCAAGGTCAGCCAGCAGGTCGGAACCTTTCCGCAACTTGACCACAATATCATCCATATACGCCTCCACATTCCGACTGATTTGAGTGAGCAAACACTTCTGAATCATCCTCATGAATGTGGCCCCGGCATTCTTGAGGCCGAATGGCATGGTAACATAACAGAAGCACCCGAATGGAGTGATGAAAGCTGTTTTGATCTCGTCAGGTCCATACAGACAAATCTGATGGTACCCGGAATAGGCGTCTAAAAAAGACAATCGCTCACATCCCGCAGTTGAGTCGACTATCTGATTGATGCGAGGGAGAGGGAAATGATCTTTCGGGCAGGCCCGATTGATATGTTTAAAGTCAATGCACATGCGAAGTGACTTGTCCTTCTTGGGGACCATAACAACATTGGCGACCACTCGGAGTGGTAAATTTCTCGGATGAACTCCGCTACTAAGAGCCGAGCCACCTCCTCGACAATGGCCTTTCTCTTCTGGACGGCGGACCACCGGAGATGTTCCTTGACAGGTTTCACTTTTGAGTCGACTCTCAGGCGATGCTTAGCCAGCTCCCTGGGAACACCTGGCATGTCAGAAAGCTTCCATGCAAAAATGTCCCAGTTCTCATGGAGGAACTGGATGAGCGCTTCTTCCTATTTGGAGTCGAGTGTTGTCGAGATATGAGTCGGAGCAGTGCCGGGATCGGTCGGGTGGATGTGAGCTCTCTTCGTATCGCCAATCGACTGAAAAGCCGATTCTGTGGCGGGCTTCTTGGCTCGCAACAAATCACTCGGGTCTGCAGTCTTCTGGTATTCCTGCAACTCCACCACTGCCATCTGAGCATCAGCGATCTTCGAACCTTTCTGAAAACATTCTTCCGCTTTCTTCCGATTGCCCGTAATAGTGATCACACCTTTGGGGCCAGACATCTTCAATTTGAGATACACATAACATGGTCGGGCCATGAAGCGTGCATAAGACGGCCTGCCCAAAATAGCGTGGTAGGCACTCTGGAAGTCTACAACTTTAAATGTCAACTTTTCTTTGCGGTAATTCTTGGAATCACCAAAAACCACATCAAGAGCAATTTGGCCGAGTTATTCAGCCTTCTTCCAGGAATGACTCCATGGAAACTCATGTTGCTGGCACTGAGTCTCGACATCGGAATGCCCATCCCTTTCAACATCTCAGCATACAATATGTTCAAACCACTGCCACCATCCATCAAGACTTTGGTCAGTCGAGTGCCTTCAACCACTGGGTCGACCACTAGAGCTTGCCTCCCAGGGGTGGCAATATGCGTTGGGAGATCGGACTGGTCGAACGTGATGGCAGTCTGAGACCATTTCAAATAACTTGGTGTTGCCGGAGCAACCATATTCACCTCTCGGTTGATGAATTTCAGTCGACTTTTGCTCTCAACATCAGCAAAAATCATCAGGGTGGAATTGACTTGGGGGTATCCATCATCGCTATCTTCCTTGTCGTCAACTTTGTCTGACTCCTTTTCTTTATCTTTGGGCTGCTTGCCCTAGAACTGCTGGATCAAGAGTCGACACTGTCGAGTGGTATGTTTTGGGTAAATAAAATTACCCTCTTGATCTTTCTTGGTGTGGACGAGGCACGACAAATCCAACACATCATTTCCGTCCTGGTCTTTAACTTTCTTGGGGTTCCAAGGTCCTTTGGGTCTCCCTTTAAACTTTCGTTGAGTCACAGCCAAGGCTTCCCAGGAGCAGCTGGCTCGGCTTTCCGCTTTTGTTTCCGATTGGAATTTCCTCTGGTTTCTTGGGCGACTGACTTCAGCTTGCCACTCCGGAGTCGATCCTCATCTTCTCCATTAGCGTACTTGGTGGCAATCTCCATCATTCGGTTCAGAGACATATCTCCAGTTCGACCGAATTTCAGATTCAGTTCTCTGTACTTGACGCCTTCTTTGAAGGCACAGACTGCTTGGTGGTCAGGCACATTCTCTACCGTGTGGTGTAACGTGATCCATCTTTGGATGTAATCCCTCAAGGTTTCATTCGGCTTCTGCATGCAGGACCGCAGTTCCGTCAACCCTGCCGGTCGTTTGCATGTTCCTTCGAATGTGGTGATAAACACTCGGGCGAGATCTTCCCAAGTGTAAATGCTGCTGGGTGCTAATTGGTTCAGCCACGCTCTGGCCGAGCCCTCCAACATGAGAGGTAGGTGCTTCACGGCCACCTCATCATTGCCGCCGCCAATCTGGACAGCCACTCGGTAGTCTTCAAGCCAAGTATCGGGCTTGGACTCGCCAGTGAACTTGCTGACTTCAGTCGCCAACCTGAAGTTGGGAGGAATCACAGCGGCCCTGATGGCTCTACTAAAGCACTCTGGCCCCGAAACATGTGCTCTGCTGCTAGTAGGAGCATCTCTGTCATGTCCTTCCCGGTGAGCTCTGTTCCTGTCAACCAAACCTTGAACGAGAATGGATCTCGCATCGAAGCCTGGCTCCCTGGAGTCGACTGGAATCCTTCGCCCAGCACTACGAGGGCGCCTATCATCCTGTTGTCGAGGCGCATACGACCCGCTCCTCGGGGGAGGGGTGGGCACTCGACGTCGATCATCACGATCAAATCAGTGATCATATTGCTCACGGTTACCATGCTGATTACGCCGGTCCCCACGTCCCTCACGCCTCGGGGGCGATCTTGGGCTATGAGCCGACTGGACTATGTCTGCGGCAACGGATCTACTGTGAATCTTGTTCCACGACTGAGAAACAGCGGAATTCTGATCTCCTGCTGCCCGGAGCAACGCTCTGATCTGCAGCAAGCCTCTGCCAGCCTCCGACTGGGAAGGCTGAATCAACTCTGCTATGCGGGCTGCAGCTGCTAAATTCTGAATCGGAGTTCGATATACCTGCGGGGGCGGGAAGAGCTGACGTCGACTGGATTCGGGAACCCGTTGTCGCGCACGCTCGTCGAGTGCTCGCTGGAGGTTCTCCAGTCGAGTGTGCTCGACCAAGTTTGCCAGGCGCGTGTCCTCCAAGGAACGAGCCTCGGGGGTTTCTCCAATGATAGGAGTGTGTAATGCATCCATGTTCCGGCGGCGAAGTTCTTCTCTTTGCAGCGATGTGAGAGGCTCGGGAAGATATTCCTCATGAGGACGCGAGGGGTCGCCTCCACCCATGCCTCCGTCAGTGCGGGGAAAACTGGGAGGACTGGGAGGTCCATCGACCATCAGAACCTCCGCCGCCAGATCGTTGCTGTCGCACTCGGATGCGGTCTCTGCGGAGCCGGTCGACAGGTCGAACATGCCGTAGAGGGATTCGTCGGGCTCGATCGCCGCGACTTGAGGGTTGGCCGACTGGCGTGCCACCGCGTGTCTCACCCACCGCTGGAGTCTCGACCGACCAGAGCGCTTGCGCCGGCGGGAAACTAGGAGGGAGGACAACACAGGAGCCGACCGGTAGGGGGTCGACGGTTGCCGCAGGAGAACGTCGCGGACGCACACGCTAAAGTGCGTTGCCCCGCGGACAGGGAGTGCGTCCACGTCGAGCGGAGCCTCCTGAAGCCACGCGAAGTCGTCGGCGATGAACATGAGCGCGCCGAGACGGATCTCGCGGCCCTCCACCAAAACTCCGCAGAAAACCATGATGATTCGGGTCGGAAAAGATCGCAACTCCTCCAATAAAACGCTAAAACACCTGCCCCACGGTGGGCGCCAACTGTCGTGGTTCTAAGTCTGACAGTGATGTAGGGGGGTAAGTATGGAGAGGCAAGATCTTAGCTATAGAGGAGTTGCAGGAACGCAAGATTTACGAGTTCAGGCCCTTCTCGGAGGAAGTAATAGCCCTACGTCTCGGAGCTCAGAGGCGGTCGATTGGATTATGCGTGTGTGAATTACAGGCGTGAGAATCCTTGTTTCGGAGGAGGGGGTGGCTTATATAGATTGCGCCAAGACCCCAGCCAGCCCACGATACAAAGGGTTCAATGTACATTAAGGTAGGGCGTTGCTGGTAACGCTAGTAATAAAGTGCTATGATGACCATAAAAGCTACTTAATAACCGACCGTTAGCATGCGGAGCGCCTTTAGGTCACCTGACCGTCGAGTGGCTTGGTCTTGGTCGAGTGATTGCTTCTTGGTCGAGTATCTTCAAGTCTGTCGAGTGAGACACCTTCAAGTCGATTGAAAGATGATTTCTTCTGGAGATGTCCTTGGGTAGGTCAGTTTGGACAGGTCCATGACCCTACCCTAGGTACATAGCTTCATCAGCGGTCGACTGGATTATACGTGTGTGTGTGTGTGTGTGTTTACAAAAGTGCGAACCCCTGTCCCAGAGGAGGGGGTGGCTTATATAGAGTGCGCCAGGACCCCAGCTCCCCTCCTTTACACAGGGTTCAATATTCATAAAGGTGGGGCGTTACTGGTAATGTCTACAATAAAGTGTTATAAATGCCCATAATGTTATGGTTTAATGCGCGACCGTTGCAGAGTGGAGGGCTTCTCATCTTCTGGTGTACGAGTGTCTTCAAGGTGGTCGAGTGTCTTCAAGGAAGTCGAGTGAGCACATCTTCATGGTCGAGTGGATGATATTTTATCTTCGACTACTTCTGATTCTTTGTAAAGATGTCCTTGGGGAGGGTTTTCTGGACAGGTCCATGACCCTACCCTAGGTACATAGCTTCATCACCATCGACGTACTTCTTCCTCCTATATATACCCATATACCCTAAAAACGTCGAGGAGCAGAATAGATCGGGAGTTCCACCGCCAGAAGCCTCCGTAGCCACCGAAAACCAATCTAGACCCGTTTTGGCACCCTGTCGGAGGGGGGAATCCCTCTCCGGTGGCCATTTTCATCATCCCGGCGCTCTCCATGACGAGGAGGGAGTAGTTCACCCTCAGGGCTGAGGGTATGTACCAGTAGCTATGTGTTTGATCTCCCTCTCTCGTGTTCTTAAGGTGATACGATCTTTATGTATCCTGAGCTTTGCTATTATAGTTGGATCTTATGATGTTTGTCCCCCTCTAGTCTCTTGTAATGGATTGAGTTTTCCCTTTGAAGTTAGCTTATCGGATTGAGTCTTTAAGGATTTGAGAACACTTGATGTATGTCTTGCGTGGGACACCTGTGGTGACAATGGGGTATTCTATTGATCCACTTGATGTATGTTTTGGCGATCAACTTGCGGGTTCCGCCCATGAACCTATGCATAGGGGTTGGCACACATTTTTGTATTGACTCTCCGGTAGAAACTTTGGGGCACTCTTTGAAGTACTTTGTGTTGGTTTGAATAGATGAATCTGAGATTGTGTGATGCATATCGTATACTCATACCCACGGATACTTGAGGTGACACTGGAGTATCTAGGTGACATTAGCGTTTTGGTTGATTTGTGTCTTAAGGTGTTATTCTAGTATGAACTCTATGATAGATTGAACGGAAAGAATAGCTTCGTGTTATTTTACTATGGACTCTTGAATAGATAGATCAGAAAGGATAACTTTGAGGTGGTTTCGTACCCTACCATAATCTCTTCGTTTGTTCTCCGCTATTAGTGACTTTGGAGTGACTCTTTGTTGCATGTTGAGGGATAGTTATATGATCCAATTATGTTATTATTGTTGAGAGAACTTGCACTAGTGAAAGTATGAACCCTAGGCCTTGTTTCAACGCATTGCAATACTGTTTGTGCTCACTTTTATCATTAGTTACCATTCTGTTTTTATATTTTCAGATTACAAAAACCCATATCTATCATCCATATTGCACTTGTATCACCATCTCTTCGCCGAACTAGTGCACCTATACAATTTACCATTGTATTGGGTGTGTTGGGGACACAAGAGACTCTTTGTTATTTGGTTGCAGGGTTGCTTGAGAGAGACCATCTTCATCCTACGCCTCCATGGATTGATAAACCTTAGGTCATCCACTTGAGGGAAATTTGCTACTGTCCTACAAAGCTCTGCACTTGGAGGCCCAACAACGTCTACAAGAAGAAGGTTGTCTAGTAGACATTGAGCTCTTTTCTGGCGTCGTTGCCGGGGAGGTGTGTGCTTGAAGGTATATCTTTAGATCTTTCAATTGAATCTTTTTGTTTCTTGTTTTAGCACTACGTTAGTTTATAAAAGAAAATTACAAAAAAATGGAATTGAGTTTGCCTCATACGCTTCATCTTTTTAATGTCTTTCGTGAGAATAAGGATTCCGATAATTGTGCTCAAGTTCTAGAAGAAGAATGCATTAGAATGTTTGGAACTAAACATTTGAATAATGAGCATGATTGCAATGTTTTTAGTATGAATTCCTTGAATATCCATGATGCTAATGATATGCAAAGCCACAAGCTTGGGGAAAGCTATGTTTGATGAAGATGATATTTTTTGTCCCCCAAGTTTTGATGAGCAAATTTATTTTGATGATAGCATGCCTCCTATTTATGATGATTATATTGATGAGAGTGGATTTGGAGAGGTCATGACTTTATTTAGTAATGATTCCACTATTTCGGAATAGGTTCCAATTGATTATGAGAACAAAGTTGCTATCTATGATGATTATTGTTATGCTATAAAAAGTAGTGATGATTATATTTATAAAATTGTCATGATTATGATTACCCCTTTTCTGAACATTACTGATACGTCTCCAACATATCTACTTTTCCAAATACTTTTGCCCTTGTTTTGGACTCTAACTTGCATGATTTGAATGGAACTAACCCGGACTAACGCTGTTTTCAGCAGAATTACCATAGTGTTATTTATGTGCAGGAGCAAACATTCTCGGAATGACCTGAAACTTCACGGAGAGACTTTTCAGAAAATAAGAAAAATACCTTTCAAAGATGAAGGCTAGGGGGGCCACCACCTTGCCACGAGGGTGGGAGCGCGCCTGCCCCCCTAGGGCGCGCCCCCTACCTCGTGGGCCCCCTGTTTCCTCTCCGACTCCAACTCCACCTCCATATATTGAGTTTCGGGGAGAAAAAAATCAGAGAGAAGAAATCATTGCATTTTACGATATGGAGCCGCCGCCAAGCCCTAAAACCTCTCGGGAGGGCTGATCTGGAGTCCGTTCGGGGCTCCGGAGAGGGGAATCCGTCGCCATCGTCATCACCAACCATCCTCCATCACCAATTTCATGATGCTCACCACCGTGCGTGAGTAATTCCATCGTAGGCTTGCTAGACGGTGATGGGTTGGATGAGATCTATCATGTAATTGAGTTAGTTTTGTTAGGGTTTGATCCCTAGTGTCCACTATGTTCTCAGATTGATGTTGCTATGACTTTGCTATGCTTAATGCTTGTCACTAGGGCCCGAGTGCCATGATTTCAGATCCGAACCTATTATGTTTTCATCAATATATGAGTGTTCTTTATCCTACCTTGCAAGTCTATATTCACCTATTATGTGTTATGATCCGTTAACCCCGAAGTGACAATAATCGGGATACTTACCGGTGATGATCGTAGTTTGAGGAGTTCATGTATTCATTATGTGTTAATGCTTTGTTCCAGTTCTCTATTAAAAGGAGGCCTTAATATCCCTTAGTTTCCGTAAGGACCCCGCTGCCACGGGAGGGTAGGACAAAAGATGTCATGCAAGTTCTTTTCCATAAGCACGTATGACTATGTTCGGAATACATGCCTACATTATATCAATGAACTGGAGCTAGCTCTGTGTCACCCTAGGTTATGACTGTTACAGGATGAACCGCATCCGGCATAATTCTCCATCACCGATCCATTGCCTACGAGCTTTCCATATATTGTTATTCGCTTATTTACTTTTCCGTTGCTATTGCTATCATCACTACAAAATACCGAAAACACTACTTTTACTAATGTTACCTTTTGCTACTGTTATCACTACTATCATATTACTTTGCTACTAAACACTTTGCTGTAGATATTAAGTTTCCAGGTGTGGTCGAATTGACAACTCAGCTGCTAATACTTGAGAATATTATTTGGCTACCCTTGTGTCGAATCAATAAATTTGGGTTGAATACTCTACCCTCGAAAACTGTTGCGATCCCCTATACTTGTGGGTTATTAAGACTATTTTCTGGCACCGTTGCCGGGGAGCATAGCTCTATTCTTTGAGTCACTTGGGATATATATCTTCTTATCATTATGAAGAACTTGAGAGATCCAAAAACCAAGATCTATCCCTCAACTACGAGGGGAGGTAAGGAACTGCCATCTAGCTCTGCACTTGATTCACCTTCTGTTTTGAGTAAGCTTGCGACACCTACACCTGCTTCTGTTATTCGTTCTGATATGTCGCATGTTATTAATGATGCCACTTCTGTTATGCATGATGCTTATGATGAAACTACCTCTATGCCTGATACTACTATGCCACTTAGTGATTTTCTTGATGAACAACTTGCTAGGGCTAGAGAAATTGAAAGTATTGAATATGATGATACTGATGAAAGTGATGATGAAGAACCACTTGCCATTTCTAAGGGTTATGTTTTTGATCAAGATGCTTCTTTAGCTATTTTCGCTTGCAGAAATAGAACTGAACTTAAAAGATTATTAGCTAAATGGAGTAAGCAATCTCTAAATGCTAGAATGAGACCTGACCCTGCTTTTGCTACTTCACCTATCTTTGTTACTGATAAGGATTATGAATTCTCTGTTGATCCTGATATGATTACTTTGGTTGAATCTGATCCTTTTCATGGTTATGAATCTAAAACTGTTGTGGCACATCTTACTAAATTGAATGATATAGCCACCCTATTCACTAAAGATGAGAGAACTCGCTACTTTTATATCCTTAAAATATTTCCGTTCTCATTAAAAGGTGATGCTAAGATATGGTTTAATTCTTTTGATCTGGGTTGTGTGCGTAGTCCCCAGGATATGATTTATTACTTCTCTACTAAATATTTCCCTACTCATAAGAAACAAGCTGCTTTAAGGGATATATACAACTTTGTGCAAATTGAAGAAGAGAGTCTCCCACAAGCTTGGGGGAGGCTTCTCCAATTACTTAATGCTTTGCGTGATCATCCTCTTAAGAAAAATGAAATACTTGATATCTTTTATAATTGACTAACTGATGCCTCCAGAGATTACCTGGATGGTTGTGTTGGTTCTGTTTTTAGGGAAAGAACACCGGATGAAGCTGAAATTCTATTGAATAATATGTTGACAAATGAAAATAATTGGACACCTTCGGAGCCAATTCCTGAGCCTATTCCTAAACCAACTCCGAAGAAGAGGGGTATTCTATTCCTCAGTCCTGAAGATATGCAAGAGGCAAAGAAATCTATGAAAGAAAAGGGTATTAAAGCTGAAGATGTTAAGAATTTACCTCCTATTGAAGAAATACACGGTCTTAATTTAGCGCCTGTTGAAGAAACATATGATCTTAATCCATTACCTATTGAAGAAGTACATGGTCTTGATAAACCGACACAGGTAGTAAAGGTAAATTCTCTCTATAGATATGATAAAGCTGAAATCCCATTTACTAAGTTTGCTAGCCCATGCTTAGATGAGTTTGATAAATTTATGGTTAAGCAAGAAGACTTCAATGCTTATGTTGGTAGACAATTGAAATACAATTCCAATATGCTTGAACACTTGGGTGATTATATGGCTAATGTCAAAGGTGAACTTAAACTTATTAGTAAACATGCTTCTATGGTTACCACTCAAGTAGAACAAGTACTTAAGGCTCAAAATGATTTGCTCAATGAATGGAATAGTAAGAATAATGATAATGTTGTTAGAGTTATGACTAGAGGTGGTAGAATGACTCAGGAACCTTTGTATCCTGAAGGCCATCCTAAGAGAATTGAGCAAGATTCTCAAAGAAATAATATAGATGCACCTAGTTCTTCTAAAAAGAAGAAAAAGAAAAATGATAGGACTTTGCATGCTTCTAGTGATCCTATTGTTGAAACACCTGAGAATCCAAATGATATTTCTATTTCTGATGCTGAAACTCAATCTGGTCATGAACCTGAAACTACTGATAATGTTAATAATAATGTTCATGATGATACTCAACCTAGTAATGATAATGATATAGAAATTGAACCTGCTATTGATCTTGATAACCCACAATCAAAGAATCAACATTATGATAAGAAAGACTTTGTTGCTAGGAAACATGGTAAAGAAAGAGAGCCTTGGGTTCGGAAACCCATGCCTTTTCCTCCCAAACCATCCAAGAAAAAGGATGATGAGGATTTTGAGCGCTTTGCTGAAATGATTAGACCTATCTTTTTGCGTATGCAATTAACTAATATGCTCAAAACCAATCCTTATGCTAAGTACATGAAAGATATTATTACAGATAAAATAAAGATACCGGAAGCTGAAATTTCCACCATGCTTGCTAATTATACTTTTAAGGGTGGAATACCAAAGAAACTTGGAGATCCAGGAGTACCCACTATACCATGCTCCATTAAAAGAAACTATGTTAAAACTGCTTTATGTGATCTTGGAGCCGGTGTTAGTGTTATGCCTCTCTCTTTATATCGTAGACTTGATTTGAATAAGTTGACACCTACTGAAATATCTTTGCAAATGGCTAATAAATCAACTTCTATACATGTCGGTATTTGTGAGGATGTGCCTGTTGTAGTTGCAAACATTACTATTTTAACGGACTTTGTTATTCTTGATATTCCAGAGGATGATAGTATGTCTATTATTCTTGGAAGACCCTTTTTGAATACTACATGAGCTGTTATTGATTGCACTAAAGGCAATGTCACTTTTCATCTTAATGGTAATGAGCATACGATACACTTTCCGAGGAAACAACCTCAAGTTTATAGTATCAACTCTATTGGAAAAATTCCCATCGATTATATTTGGAGGTTTTGAATTTCCTCTTCCTACTGTCAAGAAGAAATATGATATTCTTATTACTGGGGATGTGCATATCCCCGTTGAGGTAACATAGTGTTATTCGAAATTTCTCCGGTTCCATGTTATTCGGAATGAGTTCGTTAACAAGACTTGATCAACCTTGTTAGTGGATTCCTTTTGATGATCATGAGATGGATGAAACTAGAAGGCACAACCTTCTGTACCCTCCTTTTACTTTCTGTTATTTATATTAAATAAAATAAAATAAATATTTTTCTGTCCGTTATCTGATTATCCATGCAATACAAAAATACCTCGAAAATAAAAGTTCTCCAAATGCCCTGAAATTTAAATATGATTTTTTCCAGAATATTTGAGAATATTTGGCACTGAGAACACAACAGGGGGTCAACCACCTACCCACGAGGGTGGAGGGCGCGCCCTACCCCCTGGGCGCGCCCCCTGCCTCGTGGGCCCATGGTGGCCCTCCTCCACTTATTCCTGCACCCACACACTTCATCTTCCTCCCACAAACACGAATATCCAGCTCAAGCACGAGTTCTAGCTCACTTTGCTGCCATTTTCTATCTCCTTGCTCAAAGCACCTCTCACAAAACTGCTTGGGGAGGTTGTTCCTTGGTATGTGACTCCTCCATTGGTCCAATTAGTTTTTGTTCTAGTGCTTTATTCATTGCAAATTTTTGTTACTTAGGTGACCCTGTTCTTGAGCTTGCATGTCAAATTTATATGGTTCCAGGTAGTTTTGATGCATGATATAGGCTCTAGGCACTTGTAGGAGTAGTTGCTATCAATATTATTGAGTCTCGTTTACTTTTATTTTGAAGTTACTAAAAAATTTCAGAATTTTTCAGAGGAAGAAAAATGCTTAGGAAAATGTTCCAAGGTGGTTCTTCAAGGAAGCAAGGACCCAGGCTTGCAATGCGTGATGCTGATGAAGAGCCACCAAGAGACGCTCGAGTGCGTCCTTGTGAATGGCCCTCTGAGAACTTTATGGATCGAGCGGGAATTAAGGAAGAATTCAACGCATATTTGCGTAATGCTGATCTTGTGAGCTACGAGGAAGAGAAGTGCAGCCAGTATCACAACCTCACCGGTACCTTTGTGAGGAGGTTTGAATTTTCAACTTCACATAATTCTCCAACTGTCCTGTTTGATCTTTATGATAAATCTTACACTATGGACATAGAGGATTTTACCACTGATTGCAAACTTCCACAATGGGGTAGTATAAGGGATCCTCGCAAATCTGAATTTAGAGATTTTCTTGCTAGCATAACCGTGGGAGAATCTAGAGATATTACACAAGCTACCATAGGGAGCATTCACTTTCCTGCTATACATTATTTTGCTCTCTTCATAGGTAGATGCATTAATGGTAAAGATGAGGCATATCACATGTGTGTCCTCGATCTTAGTATTCTTAGGAGTGTTGTGTTAGGAGACAAATCATATAATTTGGGAGCCATTGTTGCACGTAGGTTGCATATTAATAGACTTAATGGAGATTTATTTGGTGGAATTTATGCAACCCGCATAGCTAATTTTCTTGGTATAGCCATACGCGAAGATGATATTGAATTACCTCCTGCTTATCTAGATTTTAATGCTATGGTTCACCACCAGTTTGTTGAGAGGAATGAATCACCTCTCAAGTATCGACTAATCTTTGACAGATGCCGCACTATCCGTATTACTATCCCTACTCCTGCCTTCTTTGATTATCAGGCAAGAGGAGGATATACTATTACCAGAGAGGACGCAGATGAGTACGAGAGGAGAGAGGAGGCCGCTCGTCGCCATGCTGCAGCTCAGCAGGCCATAGCTGCTGCATCGCAGTACGACCCCAACTACTATTATGGATATCCGCCAGGCCAGCCGTGGCCATAGACCAACTTAGGCCGAAATCCTAAGCTTGGGGGCGTACGTATTTCTCACCGACATTACATTTATGCTCACACACTCATTGCTAGATGTCGGTGCTCATACTTCTTCATTGTATCATCCATGCTAGTTTATTTTCCTTTTTTATGCTTTCTTCTTGTGTGTTTAATAAACCTTAAGAAAAACCAAAAAAATTAGTTGGAGCTTTTAATTAGTTTACTTTCCATGCTTGTAGTAGTAACTAAAAAGAAAACCCAAAAAGATTTCATGTTCTTCTTCTGCTTGTCGGGAGCTTTCCCATGTAAATAGTTTTATTTCTTTTCTAAGGGGGTTGATAGGAGAAGACCATAATTAAATTGCTAAAGAGGCTCTTATATGCATTATAGTTGATCTGACAAAAGAGCCCATATTGCCTTGTCTTCTCCTGTTTATTGAATGCCTGCAGACTCCAGCTTAGTCCAATGCATGTGCACTATTATTATTATTCACATCGTTTGGTCGTGCAAGTGAAGGGCAATTATGATGATATATGGTGGACTAGCTGAGATGAGAAAAGCTGGTATGAACTCGACCTCTTTTGTTTTTGTGAATATGATTAGTTCATCGTTCCTGATTCAGCCTATTATGAATAAACATGTTTGAATGACAACTAGAGATCATAGTTTCTTGTGCCATGCTTGATTAGCTATGAGTTATAATGGTTTACCTTGCGTGCCAACATGATATTAAAATGGTTATGATGTGGTATGATAGGGTGGTATCCTCCTCTGAATGATTTAAGTGACTTCACTTGGCACATGTTCACGCATGTAGTTGAAACAAAGTCAACATAGCCTTCACGATATTTATTTTCATGGTGGATTATATCCTACTCATGCTTGCATTCGGTGTTGATTAATTTTAATGCATGTTCATGACTGTTGTCGCTCTCTAGTTGGTCGCTTCCCAGGCTTTTGCTAGCCTTCACTGTACTAAGCGGGAATACTGCTTGTGCATCCAATCCCTTAAACCCCAAAGTTATTCCACATGAGTCCACTATACCTACCTATATACGCTATCTACCTACCGTTCCAAGTAAATTTGTATGTGCCAAACTCTAAACCTTCAAATAAATATCCTATTTTGTATGATCGAATAGCTCATGTATCAACCAGGGATGTCTGTATCTTCCATGTTAGGCAGGTTATTCTCAAGAGGAGTGGACTCCGCTCCTCACTCACGAGATAAATGGCTGGTCACCGGGATGCCCAGTCCCATGCTTTATGCAAACTAAATCAAAATAATTCCAAACAAAACTCCCCCTGGGACTCTTGTTAGTTGGAGGCACTCGTTGTTTCGAGCAAGCCATGGATTGATGCTTGTGGTGGAAGGGGGAGTATAAACTTTACCATTTTGTTTGGGAACCGCCTATAATGTGTTTAGCATGGAAGATATCGCCATCTCTTGGTTGTTATCTTGACAATTAAAGTATACCGCTCAAAATATTATTCACCTCTATTTCAAAACCGAGCTCTGACACCTCTACAAATCCCTGCTTCCCTCTGCGAAGGGCCTATCTATTTACTTTTAGGCTGAGTCATCATCCTCTTATTAAAAAGCACCAGTTGGAGAGCACTGCTGTCATTTGCATTCATTATTGTTAGTTTACATTGAGTATGACTTGACCGGATCTCTTTTACCATGAATTACAATGTCTAGTCAGTCCTTGATCTTTAAAGGTGCTCTGCATTTATGTTTTGCGGTCTCAGAAAGGGCTAGCGAGATACCATCTTGTTATATCATATTATGATTGTTTTGATAAAGTGTTGTCATCTGAGATTTATTATTATGGCTTGCTAGTTGATTATGCTATTGATATGAGTAAACTTGAGACCTATGCGTTATTGTGAATGTGGTTAGTTATAATCTTTGTTGAATACTTGAATGCTGGCTTTACATATTTACAACAACAAGACCAAACAGAGTTTGTAAAAGTTTTTCTTTATCACTTTCAGTTTGTCAACTAAATTGCTTGAGGACAAGCAAAGGCTTAAGCTTGGGGGAGTTGATATGTCTCCAACGTATCTACTTTTCCAAACACTTTTGCCCTTGTTTTGGACTCTAACTTGCATGATTTGAATGGAACTAACCCGGACTGACGCTATTTTCAGCAGAATTACCATGGTGTTATTTATGTGCAGGAGCAAACGTTCTTGGAATGACCTGAAACTTCACGGAGATACTTTTCAGAAAATAAGAAAAATACCTGCCAAAGATGAAGGCCAGGGGAGCCACCACCTTGCCACGAGGGTGGGGGCGTGCCTGCCCCCCTAGGGCGCGCCCCCTACCTCGTGGGCCCCCTGTTGCCTCTCCAACTCCAACTCCACCTCCATATGTTGAGTTTTGGGGAGAAAAAAATCAGAGAGAAGAAATCATCGCGTTTTACGATACGGAGCCGGCGCCAAGCCCTAAAACCTTTCGGGAAGGCTGATCTGGAGTCCGTTCGGGGCTCCGGAAGGGGAATCCGTCGCCATCGTCATCACCAACCATCCTCCATCACCAATTTCATGATGCTCACCGCCGTGCGTGAGTAATTCCATCATAGGCTTGTTGGACGGTGATGGGTTGGATGGGATCTATCATGTAATCGAGTTACTTTTGTTAGGGTTTGATCCCTAGTGCCCATTATGTTCTCGGATTGATGTTGCTATGACTTTGCTATTGTTAATGCTTGTCACTAGGGCCCGAGTGCCATGATTTCAGATCCGAACCTATTATGTTTTCATCAATATATGAGTGTTCTTGATCCTACCTTGCAAGTCTATAGACACCTATTATGTGTTATGATCTGTTAACCCCGAAGTGACAATAATCGGGATACTTACCGGTGATGACCGTAGTTTGAGGAGTTCATGTATTCACTATGTGTTAATGCTTTGTTCCAGTTCTCTATTAAAAGGAGGCCTTAATATCCCTTAGTTTCCGTAAGGACCCCGCTGCCACGGGAGGGTAGGACAAAAGATGTCATGCAAGTTCTTTTCCATAAGAACATATGACTATGTTCGGAATACATGCCTACATTATATCAATGAACTGGAGCTAGTTCTGTGTCACCCTAGGTTATTAATGTTACATGATGAACCGCATCCGACATAATTCTCCATCACCGATCCATTGCCTACGAGCTTTCCATATATTGTTCTTCGCTTATTTACTTTTGCGTTGCTATTGCTATCATCACTACAAAATACCAAAAACACTACTTTTACTATTCTTACCTTTTGCTACTGTTATCACTACTATCATATTACTTTTCTACTAAACACTTTGCTGCAGATATTAAGTTTCCAGGTGTGGTTGAATTGACAACTCAGCTGCTAATACTTGAGAATATTATTTGGCTCCTCTTGTGTCGAATCAATAAATTTGGGTTGAATACTCTACCCTCGAAAACTGTTGCGATCCCCTATACTTGTGGGTTATCAATTACTCTTTTAATATGGAAACAATTTATAGTATTCGAGTTTCTTATGATACTCCCACTATTCCGAATGAGAAGAATTTTGCTTATGTAGAGAGTAATAAAATTTATATGCTTGTAGATCACGAAAAGAATGATTTATGTGATAGTTATATTGTTGAATTCATTCATGATGCTACTGAAAATTATTATGAGGGAGGAACATATTCTTCTAAGAATTGCGATAATATCAAGTTTCCTCTCTATGTACTTAAAGTTTTGAAGTTATGCTTGTTTTCCCCTCGTATGCTAGTTGATTATTGTTCTCATAAGTTGTTTGCTCACAAAATCCCTATGCATAGGAAGATGGTTATACTTGAATGTGCTAGTCATATTCTTCATGATGCTCTCTTTATGTTACAATTCTTATCTTTTATGTGAGCATCATTGAAATCATCATGCCTTGCTAGGGGCGTTAAACGTTAGCGCTTGTTGGGAGGCAACCCAATTTTATTTGTGTTATTTGCCTTTTTTCCTGTTTAGTAATAAATAAATTATCTAGCCTCTGTTTTGGTTGTGTTTTTGTGTTTAATTAGTGTTTGTGCCAAGTAGAACCATTGGGAAGACTTGGGGAAAGTCTTTTAGATCTTCCTGTAAAAAACAGAAACTTTAGCACTCACGAGAATTGCTGCCATTTTTATTTGGAAAGTGATATTTAGTTAATTATATTTGCATATGATTAATAGATAAATTCCTCACGTCCAGAAATTTATTTTAGAATTTTTGGGGTTCCATAAGTTTGCATTAGTCACAGATTACTACAGACTGTTCTGTTTTTGACAGATTCGGTTTTTCTTGTGTTGTTTGCTTATTTTGATGAATCTATGGCTAGTAAAATAGTTTATAAACCATTGATAAGTTGGAATACAGTAGGTTTAATACCAATATAAATAAATAATGAGTTCCTTACATTAGTTTGAAGTGGTGTTTTGTTTTCTTTCGCTAACGGAGCTCACGAGATTTTCTATTTTGAGTTTTGTGTTGTGAAGTTTTCATGTTTTGGGTTAAGTTTTGATGGATTATGGAACAAGGAGTGGAAAGAGCCTAAGCTTGGGGATGCCCATGGCACCCCAAGGTAAAATTCAAGGACACCCAAAAGCCTAATCTTGGGGATTCCCCGGAAGGCATCCCCTCTTTCGTCTTCGTCTATCGGTAACTTTACTTGGAGCTATATTTTTATTCACCACATGATATGTGTTTTGCTTGGAGCATCATTTTATTTTGTTTTGTTTTGATTGTTGTTTGAATAAAATACTAAGATCTGAAATTCTTAAATGTTAGAGAGTCTTCATATAGTTGCATAATTATTCGACTACTCATTGATCTTCACTTATATCTTTCAGAGTAGCTTGTTGTTGCTCTAGTGCTTCACTTATATCCTTTTAGAGCACGGTGGTGGTTTTATTTTATAGAAATAATTGATCTCTCATGATTCACTTATATTATTTTGAGAGTCCTTTATAACATCATGGTAATTTGCTTTTGATATAATAAAAAAACTTTCATATAAGTGCATTGAATACTAAGAGAAGTTTGATACTTGATGATTGTTTTGAGATATGGAGATAGTGATATTAAGGTTGTGCTAGTTGAGTAGTTGTGAATTTGAGAAATACTTGTGTTGAAGTTTGCAAGTCCCGTAGCATGCACGTATGGTAAACGTTGTGTAACAAATTTGAAACATGAGGTGTTATTTGATTGTCTTCTTTAGGAGTGGCGGTCGGGGACAAGCGATGGTCTTTTCCTACCGATCTATCCCCCTAGGAGCATGCGCGTAATGCTTGGTTTTCGATGACTTGTAGATTTTTGCAATAAGTATGTGAATTCTTTATGACTAATGTTGAGTCCATGGATTATACGCACTCTCACCCTTCCATCGTTGCTAGCCTCTTCGGTACTGTGCATTGCCCTTTCTCACCTTGAGAGTTGGTGCAAACTTCGCCGGTGCATCCAAACCCCGTGATATGATACGCTCTATCACACATAAACCTCCTTATATCTTCCTCAAAACAGCCACCATACCTACCTATTATGGCATTTCCATAGCCATTCCGAGATATATTGCCATGCAACTTTCCACCGTTCCGTTTATCATGACACATTCATCATTGTCATATTGCTTTGCATAATCATGTACTCCCTCTGTCCCATAATATATGACTTTTTTGACACTGGTGTAGTGTCAAAAAATGTCTTACATTATGGGACGGAGGTAGTAGTTGACATCGTATTTGTGGCAAAGCCACCGTTCATGATTTTTCATACATCTCACTCTTGATTCATTGCTATCCCGGTATACCGTCAGAGGCATTCATATAGAGTCATACTTTGTTCTAGTATCGAGTTGTAATCTTTGAGTTGTAAATAAATAGAAGTGTGATGATCATCATTAATAGAGCATTGTCCCAAAAAAAGGCAAAGAAAGAGAAAGGCCAAATAAAAAAAGAAAGGCCAAAAAAGGGACAATGCTACTATCCTTTTTTCCACACTTGTGCTTCAAAGTAGCACCATGATCTTCATGATAGAGAGTCTCTTGTTTTGTCACTTTCATATACTAGTAGGAAATTTTCATTATAGAACTTGGCTTGTATATTCCAACAATGGGCTTCCTCAAATGCCCTAGGTCTTCATGAGCAAGCAAGTTGGATGTACACCCACTTAGTTTCTTTTGTTGAGCTTCCATACATTTATAGCTCTAGTGCATCTGTTGCATGGCAATCCCTACTCCTTACATTAACATCAATCGATGGGCATCTCCATAGCCCGTTGATTAGCCGCGTTGATGTGAGACTTTCTCCTTTTTTGTCTTCTCCACATAACCCCCATCATTATATTCTATTCCACCCATAGTGCCATAGCCATGGCTCACGCTCATGTATTGCGTGAAGGTTGAAAAAGTTTGAGATTACTAAAGTATGAAACAATTGCTTGGCTTGTCATCGGGGTTGTGCATGATGAGAGCATTCTTATGTGACGAAAATGGAGCATGACCAAACTATATGATTTTGTAGGGATGAACATTCTTTGGCCATGTTATTTTGAGAAGACATGATTGCTTTATTAGTATGCTTGAAGTATTATTATTTTTATGTCAATATTAAACTTTTGTCTTGAATCTTATGGATCTGAATATTCTTGCCACAATAAAGAGATTTACATGGATAAATATGTTAGTTAGCATTCCACATCAAAAATTCTATTTTTATCATTTACCTACTCGAGGACGAGCAGGAAATAAGCTTGGGGATGTTGATACGTCTCCAACGTATCTATAATTTTTGGTTGTTTCATGCTATTATATTATCAACCTCGGATGTTTTATATGCACTTATATGCTATTTTATATGAATTTTGGGACTAACCTATTAACCTAGAGCCCAGTGCCAGTTTCTGTTTTTTCCTTGTTTTAGAGTATCACAGAAAAGGAAAATCAAACGGAGTCCAATTGACCTGAAACTTCACGAAACTTATTTTTGGACCTAAAGAATCCCACAGAATACCAGAAGAGTCCCGGGCTGCCCATGAGGGTGGGGGCGCACCCACCCCCTGGGCGCGGCCCCCTGCCTCGTTGATAGCCCGGAGATCCACCGACGTACTTCTTCCTCCTATATATACCCATATAGCCTAAAAACTTCGAGGAGCAGAATAGATCGGGAGTTCCGCCGCCAGAAGCCTCCGTAGCCACCGAAAACCAATCTAGACCCGTTCCGACACCCTGCCGGAGGGGGGAATCCCTCTCCGGTGGCCATCTTCATCGTCCCAGCGCTCTCCATGACGAGGAGGGAGTAGTTCACCCTCGGGGCTGAGGGTATGTACCAGTAGTTATGTGTTTGATCTCTCTTTCTCTCTCATGTTCTTGAGGTGATACGATCTTGATGTATCGCGAGCTTTGCTATTATAGTTGGATCTTATGATGTTTCTCCCCCTCTACTCTTTTGTAATGGATTGAGTTTTCCCTTTGAAGTTATCTTATCGGATTGAGTCTTTAAGGATTTGAGAACACTTGATCTATGTCTTGCGTGGGATACCCGTGGTGACAATGGGGTATTCTATTGATCCACTTGATGTATGTTTTGGTGATCAACTTGCGGGTTCCGCCCATGAACCTATGCATAGGTGTTGGCACACATTTTCGTCTTGACTCTCTGGTAGAAACTTTGGGGCACTCTTTGAAGTACTTTGTGTTGTTTTGAATAGATAAATCTGAGATTGTGTGACGCATATCGTATAATCATACCCACGGATACTTGAGGTGACATTGGAGTATCTAGGTGACATTAGGGTTTTGGTTGATTTGTGTCTCAGGGTGTTATTCTAGTACGAACTCTATGATAGATTGAACGGAAAGAATAGCTTCGTGTTATTTTACTACGGACTCTTGAATAGATAGATCAGAAAGGATAACTTTGAGGTAGTTTCATACCCTACCATAATCTCTTCGTTTGTTCTCCGCTATTAGTGACTTTGGAGTGACTCTTTGTTGCATGTTGAGGGATAGTTATATGATCCAATTATGTTATTATTGTTGAGAGAACTTGCACTAGTGAAAGTATGAACCTTAGGCCTTGTTTCAACGCATTGCAATACCGTTTGTGCTCACTTTTATCATTAGTTACCTTGCTTTTTTTTATATTTTCAGATTACAAAAACCCATATCTATCATCCATATTGCACTTGTATCACCATCTCTTCGCCGAACTAGTGCACCTATACAATTTACCATTGTATTGGGTGTGTTGGGGACACAAGAGACTCTTTGTTATTTGGTTGCAGGGTTGTTTGAGAGAGACCATCTTCATCCTACGTCTCCCATGGATTGATAAACCTTAGGTCATCCACTTGAGGGAAATTTGCTACTATCCTACAAACCTCTGCATTTGGAGGCCCAACAACGTCTACAAGAAGAAGGTTGTGTAGTAGACATCAAGCTACTCTAGCTAATTTCTCCCACTTTCAATATGTATCCAGATCAAGACTTAGAGTCATCCAGATCGGTGTCAAAGTTTGCATCGACGTAACTCTTTATGACGGGCTCTTTATCACCTCCATAAACCGAAAAACATTTCCTTAGTTCTCTTTAGGTACCTAAGGATAATTTTGATAGTTGTCCAGTGATCTAGTCTTGGATCACTATTGTACCCCCTTGCCAAACTCATGGCAAGGCACACAACAGGTCTGGTACATAGCATGGCATACTTTATAGAACCTATGATTGAGGCATAGGGAATGACTTTCATTCTCTCTCTATATTCTGCCGTGGTCAGGTTTTGAGTCTTACTCAACTTCACACCTTGTAACACAGGCAAGAACCCTTTCTTTGACTGATCCATTTTCAACTTCTTCAAAACTTTATCAAGGTATACGCTTTGTGAAAGTCCAATTAAGCGTCTTGATCTATCTCTACAGATCTTGATGCCCAATATGTAAGCAGCTTCACCGAGGTCTTCCATTGAAAAACTCTTATTCAAGTATCCTTTTATGCTATCCAGAAATTCTATATCATTTCCAATCAACAATATGTCATCCACATATAATATTAGAAATGCTAAAGCTCCCACTCACTTTCTTGTAAATACAGGCTTCTCCAAAAGTCTGTATAAAACTATATGCTTTAATCACCTCATCAAAGCGTATATTCCAACTCCAAGATGCTTGCACCAGTCCATAAATGGATAGCTGGAGCTTGCACACTTTGTTAGCGCCTTTAGGATCGACAAAACCTTCTGGTTGCATCATATATAACTCTTCTTTAAGAAATCCATTAAGGAATGCAGTTTTGACGTCCATTTGCTAGATTTCATAATCATAAAATGTGGCAACTGCTAACATGACTCGGACAGACTTTTAAGAATCGATACGAGTGAGAAAATCTCACCGTAGTCAACACCTTGAATTTGTCGAAAACATTTTGCGACAATTCAAGCTTTGTAGATAGTCACACTACTATCAGCATCCATCTTCCTCTTGAAGATCCATTTATTATCAATGACTCACCGATAAATGGGCAAGTCAATCAAAGTCCATACTTTGTTCTCATACATGGATCCCATCTCAGATTTCATGGCCTCGATCCATTTTGTAGAATTTGGGCTTATCATCGCTTCCTTATAGTTTGTAGGTTCGTCATGGTCTAGTAATATGACTTCCAGAACAGGATTACCGTACCACTCTAGTGCGGACCGTACTCTGGTTGACCTACGAGGTTCGGTAGTAACTTGATCTACAGTTTCATGATCATCATCATTAGCTTCCTCACTAATTGGTGTAGGAATCACTGGAACTGATTTCTGTGATGAATTACTTTCCAATTCTAGAGAAGGTACAATTATCTTATCAAGTTCTACTTTCCTCCCACTCACTTCTTTCGAGAGAAACTCCTTCTCTAGAAAGGATCCATTCTTAGAAACAAAGATCTTGCCTTCGGATCTGTGATAGAAGGTGTGCCCAACAATTTCTTTTGGGTATCCTATGAAGACGCACTTCTCCGATTTGGGTTCAAGCTTATCAGGCTGAAGCTTTTTCACATAAGCATCGCAACCCCAAACTTTAAGAAACGACAGCTTAGGTTTCTTGCCAAACCATAGTTCATACGGTGTCGTCTCAACGGATTCAGATGGTGCCCTATTTAAAGTGAATGCAACTGGCTCTAATGCATAACCCCAAAATGATAGAGGTAAAATATTAAGAAACATCATAGATCACACCATATCTAATAAAGTACGGTTACGACATTCGGACACACCATTACGATGTGGTGTTCGAGGTGGCGTGAGTTGTGAAACTATTCCACATTGTTTTAAATGAAGGTCAAACTTGTAACTCAAATATTCGCCTCCGTGATCAGATCGTAGAAACTTTATTTTTGTTGTTACGATGATTCTCCACTTCACTCTGAAATTCTTTGAACTTTTCAAATGTTTCAGACTTGTGTTTCATTAAGTATATATACCCATATCTACTCAAATCATCTGTGAAGGTCAAAAAATAACGATACCCACCATGGGCCTCAACACTCATTGGACCGCATACAGCGGTATGTATTATTTCCAACAAGTCAGTGGCTCGCTCCAATATTCGGGAGAATGGAGTTTTAGTCATCTTGCCCACGAGGCATGGTTCGCAAGAATCAAATGATTCATAATCAAGTGATTCCAAAAGTCCATCCGCATGGAGTTTCTTCATGCGCTTAACACCAATATGACCTAAACGACAGTGCCACAAATATGTTGCACTATCATTATCAACATTGCATATTTTGGCATCAATATTATGAATATGTTTATCACCACGATCGAGATTCAACAAGAATAGACCACTCTTCAAGGGTGCATGACCATAAAAGATATTACTCATATAAATAGAACAACCGTTATTCTCTGATTTAAATGAATAACCGTCTGACATCAAACAAGATCTAGATATAATGTTCATGCAAAACATTGGCACCAAATAACAATTATTCAGGTCAAAAACTAATCCCGAAGGTAGATGTAGAGGTAGCGTGCTGACGACGATCACATCGACCTTGGAACCATTCCCGACATGCATCGTCACCTCGTCCTTAGCCAATCTTGTTTAATCCGTAGCCCCTGTTTCGAGTTGCAAATATGAGCAACATAACCAGTATCGAATACCCAGGCGCTACTACGAGCATTAGTAAGGTACACATTAATAACATGTATATCAAATATACCTTTGTTCACTTTGCCATCCTTCTTATCCTCCAAATACTTGGGGCAGTTCCGCTTTCAGTGATCAGTCCCTTTGAAGTAGAAGCAGTCAGTTTCAGGCTTGGGTCCATACTTGGGCTTCTTCCCAGCAGTGACAACTTGCTTGCCATTCTTCTTGAAGTTCCCCTTCTTTCCCTCACCTTTTTCTTGAAACTAGTGGTCTTGTTAACCATCAACACTTGATGCTCTTTCTTGATTTCTACCTCCACAGCTTTGAGCATAGCGAAGAGCTCGGGAATTGTCTTATCCATCCCTTGCATATTATAGTTCATCACAAAGCCTTTGTAGCTTGGTGGAAGTGATTGAAGAACTCTGTCAATAACACTATCATCTGGAAGATTAACTCCCGGCTGGGTCAAGTGGTTATGATACCTAGACATTCTGAGTATGTGTTCACTCATAGAACTATTCTCCTCCATCTTGCAGCTATAGAACTTGTTGGAGACTTCATCTCTGAACTCGGGCATTTGCTTGAAATATTTACTTCAATTCCTGGAACATCTCATATGATCCATGACGTTCAAAATGTCTTTGAAGTCCTAATTCTAAGCCTAAAGCATGGCACACTGAACTATAGAGTATTCATCAGACCGCGTCTGCTAGACGTTCAAAGCGTCTACATTAGCGGGAGGGGCCTTGTCACCTAGCGGTGCATCAAGGACATAATTCTTCTGTGCAACAATGAGGATAATCCTTAGATCACAGACCTAGTCCGCATCATTGCTACTATCATCTTTCAACTTAGTTTTCTCTAGGAATATATCGAAAACATAGGGGAGCTACAACATGAGCTATTGATCTACAACATACATATGCAAATACTATGAGGACTAAGTTCATGATAAATTAAGTTCAATTAATCAAATTACTTAAGAACTCCCACTTAGATAGACACCCCTCGAGTTATCTAAATGATTACATGATCCAAATCAACTAAACCATGTCCGATCAGCACATGAGATGGAGTAGTCTTCAAAGGTGAACATCTTTATGTTGATCATATCTACTATATGATTCATGTTCGACCTTTCGGTCTCTAGTGTTCCGAGGCCATGTCTGTACATGCTAGGCTTGTCAAGTTTAACCCAAGTATTCTGCACGTGCAAAACGGTCTTGCACGCGTTGTATGTGAACGTAGAGCTTATCACACCCGATCATCACGTGGTGTCTCGGCATGACGAACTGTCACAACGGTGCATACTCAGGGAGAACACTTATACCTTGAAATTTTAGTGAGGGGCCATCTTATAATGCTACCGCCGTACTAAGAACAATAAGATGCATAAAAAGATAAACATCACATGCACTCAAAATATGTGACATGATATGGCCATCATCATCTTGTGCCTTTGATCTCCATCTCCAAAGCACCGTCATAATTTCCATCATCGCCGGCTTGACACCTTGATCTCCATCGTAGCGTTGTTATCGTCTCACCAACTATTGCTTCTATAACTATTGCTAACACATAGTGATAAAGTAAAGCAATTACATAGCAATTGCATTTCATACAATAAAGCGACAACCATAAGGCTCCTGCCAGTTGCCGATAAGTTTTACAAAACATGATCATCTCATACAATAACGTATATCACACCATGTCTTGACCATATCACATCACAACATGCCCTGCAAAAACAAGTTGGTAAGCAGTATGACAATCACCGCCCACAACTCTTTGTGTTCTACTCGTGCATATCATCTACGCATAGACCTGGCTCTGATGCCACTGTTGGGGAACGTGGCATGCAATTTCAAACAAATTCCTATGCTCACGCAAGATCTATCTAGGAGATGAATACCAATGAGAGGGGGAGAGTGTGTCCACATACCCTTGTAGACCGAAAGTGGAAGTGATTGACAATGCGGTTAATGTAGTCGAACTTCTTCTCGTTCCGACCGATCAAGCACCGAACGTATGGCACCTCTGAGTTCTGCACATGTTCAGCTCGATGACATCCATCGAACTCTTAATCCAGCAAAGTGTCGAGGGAGAGTTTCGTCAGCACGAGGCGTGGCGACGGTGATGGTGAAATGATCCACGCAGGGCTTCGCCTAAGCACTATGACAATATGACCGAAGGCGTAACCTGTGGAGGGGGCGCCGCACACGGCTAGGAATCAATGTTGTGTGTGTTGGGTAATGTAGTAATTTCAAAACATTTCCTACGCACACGCAAGATCATGGTGATGCATAGCAATGAGAGAGGAGAGTATCGTCCATGTACCCTCATAGACCGTAAGCGGAATCATTATGAGAACGCGGTTGATGTAGTCGTATGACTTCACGATCCGACCGATCCAAGTACCGGACGTACGGCACCTCCGAGTTCAGCACATGTTCAGCTCGATGATGTCCCACGAACTCTGATCTAGCAGAGCTTCACAGGAGAGTTTCGTCAGCACGACGGTGTGATGACGGTGATGATGTTGCTACCGACGCAGGGCATCGCCTAAGCACCTCTACGATATGATCAAGGTGGATTATGGTGGAGGGGGGCACCGCACACGGCTAAAAGATCAATTGATCAACTTGTGTGTCCATGGGGTGCCCCCTCCCCCATATATAAAGGAGTGGAGGAGGGGGAGGGTCGGCCCTCTACTATGGCGCGCCCTGGGGAGTCCTACTCCCACCGGGAGTAGGATTCCCCCCCTTCCATGTAGTAGGAGTAGGAGAGAAGGAAGGAGGGGGTGCCGCCCCTCCCCATAGTCCAATTCAGACTAAGCCTTGGGGGGCGCGTAGCCTTCCCTCTCTCATTCCCCTAAATCCCAATAAGGCCCATATACTCCACGGCGAATTCCCGTAACTCTCCGGTACTCCGAAAAATACCCGAATCACTCAGAACCTTTCCGATGTCCGAATATAGTCGTCCAATATATCGATCTTTAAGTCTCGACCATTTTGAGACTCCTCGTCATGTCCCCGATCTCATCCGGGACTCCGAAGTATCTTCGGTGCATCAAAACACAGAAACTCATATTACCGATCATCACCGAACATTAAGCGTGCGGACCCTACGGGTTCGAGAACTATGTAGACATGACCGAGACTCGTCTCCGGTTAATAAACAATAGTGGAACCTGGATGCTCATATTGGCTCCTACATATTCTATGAAGATCTTTATCGGTTAAACCGCATAACAACATACGTTGTTCCCTTTGTCATCGGTATGTTACTTGCCAGAGATTCGATCGTTGGTATCTCAATACCTAGTTCAATCTCATTATCGGCAAGTCTCTTTAATCGTTCCGTAATACATCATCCCGCAACTAACTCATTAGTTGCATTGCTTGCAAGGCTTAAAGTGATGTGCATTACCGAGAGGGCCCAGAGATACCTCTCCGACAATCGGAGTGACAAATCCTAATCTTGATCTATGCCAACTCAACAAGTACCATCGGAGACACCTGTAGAGCACCTCTATAATCACCCAGTTATGTTGTGACGTTTGGTAGTACACAAAGTGTTCCTCCGGTATTCGGGAGTTGCATAATCTCATAGTCATAGGAACATGTATAAGTCATGAAGAAAGCAATAGCAATATACTAAACGATCAAATGCTAAGCTAACGGAATGTGTCAAGTCAATCACATCATTCTCTAATGATGTGACCCCGTTAATCAAATGACAACTCATGTCTATGGCTAGGAAACTTAACCATCTTTGATTCAACGAGCTAGTCAAGTAGAGGCATACTAGTGACACTCTGTTTGTCTATATATTCACACATGTACTAAGTTTCCGGTTAATACAATTCTAGCATGAATAATAAACATTTATCATGATATAACGAAATATAAATAACAACATTATTATTGCCTCTAGGGCATATTTCCTTCAGTCTCCCACTTGCACTAGAGTTAATAATCTAGTTCACATCGTCATGTGATTTAACACCTATAGTTCACATCTTTATGTGATTAATTCACATCTCTATGTGACTAATACCCAAAGGTTTTACTAGAGTCAATAATCTAGTTCACATCGTATGTGATTAACACCCAAAGAGTGATCATGTTTTGCTTGTGAGAGAAATTTAGTCAACTGGTCTGCCACATTCAGAGTTGTATGTATTTTGCAAATTTTCTATGTCTACAATGCTTTGCACGGAGCTACTCTAGCTAACTGCTCCCACTTTCAAGATGTATCTAGATCGAGACTTAGAGTCATCCAGATCGGTGTGAAAGCTTGCATCGACGTAACTCTTTACGACGAACTCTTTGTCACCTCCATGACCGAGAAACATTTCCTTATTCCACTAAGGATATTTTTTACCGCTGTCCGGTGATCCATTCCTGGATCACTATTGTACCCTCTTGCCAAACTTATGGTGAGGTACACAATAGGTCTGGTACACAACATGGCATACATTATAGAACCTATGACTGAGGCATAGGGAATGACTTTTCATTCTCTTTCTATTTTCTACCGTGGTCGGGTTTTGAGTCTTTACTCAACTTCACACCTTGCAACACAGGCAAGAACTCCTTCTTTGACTGTTCCATTTTGAACTACTTCAAAATCTTGTCAAGTTATGTACTCATTAAAAATGTATCAAGCGTCTTGATCTATCTATATAGATCTTGATGCTCAATATGTAAGTAGCTTCACCAAGGTCTTTCTTTGAAAAACTCCTTTCAAACACTCCTTTATGCTTTCCAGAAAATTTTACATTATTTCTGATCAACAATATGTCATTCACATATACTTATCAGAAATGATGTAGAGCTCCCACTCACTTTCTTGTAAATACAGGCTTCACCGCAAGTCTGTATAAAACCATATGCTTTGATCACTTTATCAAAGTATATATTCCAACTCCGAGATGCTTGCACCAGTCCATAGATGGATCGCTAGAGCTTGCTCACTTTGTTAGCACCTTTAGGATCGACAAAGCCTTCTGGTTGCCTCATATACAACTATTCTTTGAGAAATCCATTAAGGAATGCAGTTTTGACATCCATTTGCCAGATTTCATAAAATGCGGCAACTGCTAACATGACTCAGATAGACTTTTAAGCATTGATATGAGTGAGAAAACCTCATCGTAGTCAACACCTTGAATTTGTCAATAACATTTTGCGACAATTCGAGATTTGTAGATAGTCACACTACTATCAGCGTCCATCTTCCTCTTGAAGATCCATTTATTATCAATGACTCACCGATCAATGGGCAAGTCAATCAAAGTCCATACTTTGTTCTCATACATGGATCCCATCTCAGATTTCATGGCCTTGAGCCATTTTGTAGAATTTGGGCTTATCATCGCTTCCTTATAGTTTGTAGGTTCGTCATGGTCTAGTAACATGACTTCCAGAACAGGATTACCGTACCACTCTAGTGCGGACCGTACTCTAGTTGACCTACAAGGTTCAGTAGTAACTTGATCTGCAGTTTCATGATCATCATCATTAGCTTCCTCACTAATTGGTGTAGGAATCACTGGAACTGATTTCTGTGATGAATTACTTTCCAATTCCAGAGAAGTTACAATTATCTTATCAAGTTCTACTTTCCTCCCACTCACTTCTTTCGAGAGAAACTCCTTCTCTAGAAAGGATCGATTCTTAGAAACAAAGATCTTGCCTTCGGATATGTGATAGAAGGTGTGCCCAACAGTTTCTTTTGGGTATCCTATGAAGATGCACTACTCTGATTCGGGTTCGAGCTTATCAGTTTGAAACTATTTCACATAAGCATCGCAACCCCAAACTTTAAGAAATGACAGCTTTGGTTTCTTGCCAAACAATAGTTCTTACGGTGTCATCTCAACGGATTTAGATGGTGCCCTATTTAACGTGAATGCAGCTGTCTCTAATGCATAACCCCAAAACGATAGCGGTAAATCAGTAAGAGACCTCATAGATCGCACCATATCTAGTAAAGTGCGATTATGACGTTCGGACACACCATTACGCTGTAGTGTTCTAGGTGGCGTGAGTTGCGAAACTATTCCGCATTGTTTCAAATGAAGACCAAACTCATAACTCAAATATTCTCCTCCACTATTAGATTGTAGAAACTTTTATTTTCTTGTTATGATGATTTTCCACTTCACTCTAAAATTATTTGAACTTTTCAAATGTTTCAGATTTATGTTTCATCAAGAAGATATACCCATATCTTACTCAAATCATCTGTGAAGTTCAGAAAATAACGATACCTGCCGCGAGCCTCGACACTCATCGGACTGCATACATCAATATGTATTATTTCCAACAAGTCTGTTGCTTGCTCCATTGTTCTGGAGAACGGAGAATGTGTTTGGTTGCAACCCTGGGGCATATTTGCCTGGCCTAGGACATCCCTAAGATGTGCCTGGAGATTGTTTGGTTCGCTACCTAGATTCACAGGCACATCCCTGGCCTGGAGCTCGTGGCAGCTTGATTAGCCTGGCTAGCTCCCAGGCAGATTGCTTAGCCCGGTCCAGGCTCATCGAAGAGGACGCCTGGGTTCCAGGCAGATAGCTTTTTTGGATCACTAGCACATGCCTGCTACACTTTCTGTCAAATCAGCCTTTCAATCTATTTTTTATTGTTTAAGTGTTTGTCCCTGGCCAGGTCCACATCCAAACACTCGGTGCACACACCTGCCTAGCCAGGCAGAATTCTTCTTATTCTCACGCCAACGCCAGGCATGAAAATTTTACCAGGCATGAGTCCAAGACAAGAACTAAACTAGCCCGGAGTCTTTGTCATCTTGCCAATGAGGCATGGTTCGCAAGCATCAACTGATTCATAATCAAGTGATTCCAAAAGCCCATCAGCATGGATTTTCTTTATGCGCTTTACACCAATATGACCTAAACGACAGTGCTACAAATAAGTTGAACTATCATTATTAACTTTGCATCTTTTGGTTTCAGTATTATGAATATGTGTATCACTACGATCGAGATTCAATAAACCATTCACCTTGGGTGTATGACCATTGAAGGTTTTATTCATGTATACAGAACAACAATTATTCTCTGACTTTAAATGAATAACCGTATTGCAATAAACATGATCAAATCATATTCATGCTTAACGCAAATACCAAATAATATTTATTTAGGTTCAACACTAATCCCGAAAATATAGGGAGTGTGCGATGATGATCATATCAATCTTGGAACCACTTCCAACACACATCGCTACTTCACCCTTAAGTAGTCTCTGTTCATTCTGCAACTCCCGTTTCGAGTAACTAATCTTAGCAACTAAACTAGTATCAACTACTGAGTGGTTACTATAAAAACTAGTAAAGTACACATCAATAACATGTATACCAAATATACCTTTGTTCACTTTGCCATCCTTCTTATCCGCCAAATACTTCGGGCAGTTCTGCTTCCAGTGACCAGTCCCTTTGCAGTAGAAGCACTTAGTCTCAGGCTTAGGTCTAGACTTGGGCTTCTTCACTTGAGAAGCAACTTGCTTGTCGTTCTTCTTGAAGTTCCCCTTCTTCCCTTTGCCCTTTTCTTGAAACTAGCGGTCTTGTCAACCATCAACACTTGACGCTTTTCTTGATTTCTACCTTCGTCGATTTCAGCATCACGAAGAGCTTGGGAATCATTTCCGTTATCCCTTGCATATTATAGTTCATCACGAAGTTCCAGTAACTTGGTGATAGTGACTAGAGAACTCTGTCAATCACTATGTTATCTGGAAGATTGACTCCCACTTGATTCAAGTGATTGTAGTACACAGACATTCTGAGCACATGCTCACTAGCTGAGCTATTCTCCTCCATCTTGTAGGCAAAGTTCTTGTCAAAGGTCTCATACCTTTCGACATGGGCATGAGTCTGAAATACTAATTTCAACTCTTGGAACATCTCATATGCTCGGTGGCGTTCAAAACGTCTTTGAAGCCCTGATTCTAAGCCGTAAAGCATGGTGCACTAAACTATCAAGTAGTCATCATACCGAGCTTTGCCAAATGTTCATAACGTCTGCACCTGCTCCTGCAATAGGTCCGTCACCTAGCGGTGCATCAAGGGCATAATTCTTCTGTGCAGCAATGAGGATAATCCTCAGATCACGTATCAAATCCGCATCATTGCTACTAACATCTTTCAACTTAGTTTTTGTCTAGGAACATATCAAAATAAACGGGGAGCTACATCGCGAGCTATTAATCTACAACATAGTTATGCAAATACTATCAGGACTAAGTTCATGATAAATTAAAGTTCAATTAATCATATTACTTAAGAATTCCCACTTAGATAGACATCTCTCTAGTCATCTAAATGATCACGTGATACAAATCAACTAAACCATGTCCGATCATCACATGAGATGGAGTAGTTTTCAATGGTGAACATCACTATGTTGATCATATCTACTATATGATTCACACTCGACCTTTCGGTCTCCAGTGTTCCGAGGCCATATCTGCATATGCTAGGCTCGTCAAGTTCAACCCGAGTATTCCGCGTGTGAAAAACTGGCTTGCACCAGTTGTATGTGAAGATAGAGCTTATCACACCCGATCATCACGTGGTGTCTCGGCACGACGAACAGTCGCAACGGTGCATACTCAGGGAGAACACTTATACCTTGAAATTTAGTGAGAGATCATCTTATAATGTTATCGTCGAACTAAGCAAAATAAGATGCATAAAGGGTAAACATCACATGCAATCAAAATATGTGACATGATATGGCCATGATCATCTTGCGCCTTTGATCTCCATCTCCAAAGTATCGTCATGATCTCTATCATCACCGGCCTGACACCATGATCTCCATTATCTAGATCTCTATCAATGTGTCGTCACATGGTCGTCTCGCCAACTATTGCTTTTGCAACTATTGCTATCGCATAGCGATAAAGTAAAGCAATTACATGGCACTTGCATCTTATGCAATAAAGAGACAACCATAAAGCTTCTGCCAGTTGCCGATAACTTTAACAAAACATGATCATCTCATACAACAATTTATATCTCATCATGTCTTGACCATATCACATCACAACATGCCCTGCAAAAACAAGTTAGACGTCCTCTACTTTGTTGTTGCAAGTTTTACGTGGCTGCTCTTGGGGATACACATAACAGGTAGGCCCATGAAGGGTCAAAATATCATAAAGCATGGGGTCCACATAGCATGTGGGTCCATATAAATTTCATACAGACATACTATCCACTCGGATGACCATCAAGTCACTCGGACGACAACAACCACTCGACCAACTCATTCCACTCGGAGCACCTGATCTCACTCGAATATGCGAACACCAGCAGTCGACAAGGCACTCGAAGCATCATCTTAGTAGTAGGCTGAGTTATGTCTTTAACGCCTCCACTTTGTAACATAGGAGGTGAGGGGGTGGCGCAATCTATATAAGCCACCCCCACCACTAGACTAGGGAGCTTTTTTCTTCCACCTCTCCCTCTTTCTCACCATTTAGCTTGAGGCATGGAGATCCGTTCTCCGCTCTCTCTCTCAAATATATCATGTAATCTCCGGGTACAGACTCAGATAAAACAAAGCCTCTCCGGAGCACGAGACGTAGGGTTGTTATCTCCACCGTGAGAGGCCCGAACTCGCTAAAACCACCGTGTCACCCATTTGCATCTCGACAGATCATGTTCCGTTACCCTATACCTTATTATTGTCGGAATCGTTCCCACGACAGTTGGCGCCCACCGTGGGGCATGGCGTCTATCAAGCCATGATGAAAATGGTTTTTCCATTTATTTTCGGCAACAGCTCAATGATTGGCTTGCTGGAATTCTGGGCATCGCGCCATTAGTACAAACACAAGGATCGGGGAAGTATCTATTTGATCTAGTCTTTCTTTGAATTAATTATCTAACAATGGGTTGATCTTTTTCTCCTGTAGGATCAGACATCACCAAAGTGTGATCAATCATTAAACGAAAAAGGAGTCGAGATAATTCATCCTTATTCAGCACCGCAAGGCTCCTCCGCCCGTTCACTTGCCCGGAGTACTACTACATGGTCGGGACATGGGCTGTTTCTTCCATCAATTAGCTGCATGCAGGAATATTTGAAAATGGAAGGAATCTTTAATGCCGGATTAATTGACTGCCTCATTAATCAGCCATTCAAACAAGGTGCATTGATTCATTTTTTTTCCCGCAGCCGCCTGCACCAGCCTCCAGCGCACACGCAGCTTGCGTTAACCTCAAGCTGGCCCACCCGGTCCGCTACTCCGAGTGGGTACTTTGGTACGCTCGGACAAGTGCACGTCTACACTCCACATATGCAACACTCTGGCATGCATCGTTTTCTTGGACACGTTCAGGCGACTAACGTGCATGCACTTGATCATTCGTGTGTTCCTACTCGGTCGGACGCCTCCTTGACGACATGCTCAACTCAACCGTCTCATGCGGTGCCACTCGGTTGGATGCGTCCTCGACGCTCGGCCACCCACGCGTCGTCACTTCGCGGGACACGTTTACTTCGTTCGGAAGCTTCGTGCATCATCACTCCGCGGGACGCGTCTACATCATTCGAACGTCTTGAACATCGTCACTCCGCGACACGCGTCTACATCGTCCGGACGCTCCGCGCGTCGTCACTCCACGGGACGCGTCAACATCATTCGGACGCCCTGCGCATCGTCACTGCATGGCACGCGTCTACATCGTCTGGACGCTCCGCGCGTCGCCACTCCGCGGGATGCATCTACGTCACTCGGACGCCCCGCACATCGTCACTCCGCGGCACGCATCTACATCACCCGCACGCTTCGCGCGTCGACACTCCTCGGGACGCGTCTACATCATTCGG
>NC_057797.1:484443002-484444551 GCF_018294505.1 Triticum aestivum
CGCCCCGCGCGTCGCCACTCGGTTGGTCACCTCATAACCACTCGGCCGCCCCGCGTGTCGCCATCGGTTGGTCACCTCATAACCACTCGGCCGCCCCGCGCGTCGCCACTCGGTTGGTCACCTCATCACCACTCGGCCGTCCTGTGCATCGCCACTCAGTTGAACACATCTACATCAATCGGTCGCCGCTCGCATTGCCATCGGTTGAACACATCTTCACCACTCGGCCACTCGCGCGCCTTCAGACAGCTAAGTCATTCTAGCACTACATTCTATTATTTTCCCGTGCCTGAGTATCCTGTAATTCAAAAATCATGTTCACTCGGAGGCCACGCCACCGAGTGTGCCCCTACGCTCGGTTTCTTATTTTCACATACTTGCTTAGTGCTCACTCATGTGTCCAACTTCCATTTTAATGCATACGTCATTCACGAACACCATGTGTTCTTCATTTCGAGTTTGCATCAGTCCTCGGGGGCTGCAACTCAGTCGTAACACTACACTTTCGTTTTATTTGAGCCAGCACTCCAACATGTCCAGTTGGATCCTTCACTTCGTCAAGTTCGACTAGATCCTTCACTCTTTTAGAATCTTGTTGGTTTTGAACCAGCAAGCCCCTTGCAATCCCAGTGGGTGTCTATGGGTGTTATTTACACAAATCATTTCAGCACACATCAAATTTCCTCAAGAAATTATTTCGTTGGCTTGTGCCAATTTTCTTACACAAGTTACGCGATCACTCGATGGCCCTATGCGCCAACTTCATCGCTGCTCGAACTCAGTCACCATACCGGTCCTAGCGCACCACCACACCGACCTTGTCACTTGTTGGCTTCAAACACATTCGGCCAACCCCTTAGAGGAATCCTCTTCATCATATCAATGACATAGACCTCGTCAGGCATGAGACTAATAAGTCCCTTTTATAATTAAACTGCACACTTCACTCCTTGCGAGTTTCCCTCTTTCGAGCATCACTCGGAAGCTTCTCCTCATCTTTACCCGAGTCCGACTTGATGAATTACAAATTATCCATTCAAAACTATATTTCTCGTATTCCTACATGTCCGTTGTCGAAGCCTCTAGTACGCTCGGGGGCTACGCCGCACTTGGGGGCTGCTTCTCATTTGAAATGACACTCTCCTGAGTAGTCGAGTACTTCATCACCAGTCAGATCCTTCACTTCAACAAGTGCATTCGATCCGCCACTTTGACAAGTTTTATAATCACCCAGACACTCTGCACGCCACCTTCATTCCTACTCAGACTCGGCTGTCATGCCGGTCTTGTTGCATCGCAACCACAATACACCGACCTCGTCGCTACATTAGCTTCGAAAGCATCTGGCTAACTCCTTCGAAGACCATTTCAGCCACTTGGCTGGACACCCAATCTTTCACTCGGCTGCCCCGCGCGTCGTCACTTGGCCACACCATGCGTCGTCACTCGGTCGTCCCGCACATCACCACTCGGTTGTGCACGTCTTCACCACTCGGCCGCTCCGCGCGTCACCTCTCGGTTATGCATGCCTTCACCACACGGCTGTCCC